>NW_020837970.1:18558177-18601683 GCF_003676395.1 Aethalodelphis obliquidens
TCTCTGTAACATGGGGCAGGGTCCATGCGAAGAGACCGGGTAGCCTCCAAAGCTTTCCTGTGCAAGGATGCAAACTCGGGAAGAGGCACATACCTGCGTGGCACAGATGACAGGCTTCCCAGCTCGGTTGCACCGCCCAATCATCATCTTCTGAGCAAGGAAGACCTTCTCTGCGGGAATCTCAATGCCTAGATCACCACGCGCCACCATGATCCCATCACTGGCTTCCAGGATCTCATCAAACCTGACAGGGAAGTTGGAAAGAGAGAGAGGTTATATGGAACAGGGGCCACAAGTAAGGTGACGCAAAGGAAGTTTTCCTGGGATTTCTCTAACTTAGCCGTCCTTGCACCAGGACAACTACCCACGACACCATGATGGATGCATGGAGGTGGTGGGGTGTTTCAACTACTCCAGTCCCCCAAAGGGGGCCAACAGTTCTGCTTGTTGGGCTTCTTTGGCACCAGTATGGACACATCACTGGGGGAAAGGGGAGGGGACGAGGTCTCCTCCAAAGTCCCATGGACTCATTTCCTCTCCATCTGCATCTTATGAGGCCCCTCTTAAGGTGTCTCTCTACCATCTTCATTCCAGTTGGCACTTCCAGGGCAGAAAGGGAACCCAAGGCGGCTGACTGCTCCTGACACAAAGGTCCGTGGCCTCTCCCAGCCAAGGACACTTGAGGGCTGCTCCTTCAGGGGGCCCCCTCTAACTTGCTGAAAGCATGAGAATATGGCTTTGCCTGGCCTGGAGCCAAGGTCAGCAAGCACCCATGGCTTATCAGGATGGCACAAGGAGGACCCCAAATTTCCCGGTACAAAGGACATCGACACAAAGCTAAGGATGGAAAGGTCACAACAGGATGACTGCTCCCCCCACTCTTCCCAAGCACACACTTAATCCCCACAAGTAGGTGTGGGGTGTCAGCAGCGCTGGGTTCTAGTAGGGAAACAAAGAGGAACAGATGTCACCCAGCTGGCCTTACTCATACGGCCGTACCTGGTAAGCACTAGGGAGGTGGTGGACCTGCGCTGGGACAATGTGCCCCTGGAAGAGGACGGCATGCTTTCCCCTCAGAAGCAGATACCATGCCAGAGCTGGCCCGATCACCAAGCCGGCTGCTTTCTAAGGCAAGACAAGGAGGCCACACGCTTCAGTGTCAACACCAGGCCCTGAGGCTTCCACAGGGCTCCCAAGGGAGGGAGTCCCTTCCTGAGAGCCTGCCGTCTTCCCC
Source organism: Aethalodelphis obliquidens (assembly GCF_003676395.1). NCBI lineage: Eukaryota > Metazoa > Chordata > Mammalia > Artiodactyla > Delphinidae > Aethalodelphis > Aethalodelphis obliquidens. The sequence continues at coordinate 18,559,412 of NW_020837970.1, forward strand.
CTTGGTGGTCCCCAATTCCAGCAAACACAGGCAGTGTCAGGAGCGCAGCACAATGGCTCCTGAGCCTGGGAGCAGTGACCCTGTCCTCTCCAACGCTGGTCCCTGGGCTCATGGAACAACGTCAAGATGCTGGCACCCCAATCACCTGGGAAGCTTTTTTTCCCTTGAAATACCAATGCCTTCCACTCCCCCTCGTAGGATATTCTGATTCACAGGATATATCGTGCTCTTCAGAGCTGGGCTGGGGCTGAAGGGGGCAGGGACAGTCGGGTGCACTTACCTCCGAACTCCCTCGTGATTCTCGATTTTGCTGATTATCTTGATGTTCTTTCCTTTCTCTCCCAGGACCTTCCTGACTGCATGGACATCAGACGCCTTGCGGATGAAAGACGCGAACACCATATCCACATCCTGCTCTACCCCAAACTTCAGATCCTGGATGTCCTTTTCTGAGACGGCAGGCAGGTCCACAGCAGCCCCGGGTAGGTTCACACCCTTCTTGCTGCCCAAGGAGCCACCGTTCTCCACCTCCGTCACCAGGAAGTCAGGACCTGTGTGAAATGGAGTAGGTACGAGAGGCAGAGCCACAGGGGCAAAAGCGTCCTCACCAGGAAGCAGGCTCTCCCCAGTACAGAGAACTGGGAAATAGCACATGGTGGGTGCTGGAGCCACACTGCCAGGGTTCACATCCCAACTCCACTAACTGTGTAACCGTGGGCAAGTCAATTAACCGCTCTGTGCCTCAGGTAAATAGGGATAATAATATCTACTCCTAAGATGGTTTTAAAATTCAAACAAATTATCATGTAAGATGCTGAGAATAGTGCCTGGCACTTAAATGTTAGCTCTCATTCCCAGGCACACTGGAGTCCTCTATGTATCCTACTGAGGGGATGGAGGAGGGAAGCAGAAAGCCTACAGTAGTGAGGATGAGTAAAAAAGAAATCTCGGGAATTCTCTGGCAGTCCAGTGGTTAGGACTCCACGCTTTTACGGCAGACAGCCCAGGTTCGATCCCTGGTTGGGGAACTAAGATCCCACAAGCTGCACCGCAAAGCCAAAAAAAAAAAGAAAGAAAAAAAGAAACCTTCTCATCTCCTCCCCAAGAGTTCAATTAAGTTGAAGTGAAATCTGTTTTTGAGGCTAGGAGTTTATTATAAAAGGAATTTCTGAGAATACAGAGACCCAATCTCGCTGCCAGCCAAATAAGCTATCTTCTGCCAGAGAAACTTAAGAGACGGGAGCTGGTTTTAGACAATTAGACCCTAACTCCCGCGTACGTACCTTTCTGCTTCACCTGCAGAGAAATAAGGCCGTCATCCACGTAGATCTTGCTGCCCACATCCACCACCTTGCAGATGTTCTTGTAGTCCAGCCACAGGGTGTTCTCGTCACACTTTTCCATGTAGGCGTTATCCAGGGTGATCTTGAGTGTAGCTCCCTTCTTCAGCTCCACCTCGGCGGTGCCGCTCTACAGACAAGACAGTAAACCACAAGTCCAAAGAAGCGGGGCCCTCCTAGCGGGAGAAGACAAGCCCTTCCCTCTAGGGAACAAGGAGCAAATCTCAGCTGCAAATAACAATAAAGCCTTTTCCTTTGGAAAGAAATAATCAGACTGTCTAACTTAGTATATTTCAAGGAAATAACCCAAGAGAAACCTAGAATGTTTTAGTTATACTATTTAATGACAGGGGAAAAGAGACAAAGAAATTGCTCCCCCAAGTTAGAGAGACTTGGAAGTAGGTTTGGAGCGTAAAAGAGGTTCCTTTCTGGTATTGTTTCTTAGCGAAGTAGATGAAATCAAGACTTCTTACAGTGACGGATAAAACTCTCATTTATAGACCTAAACTCTGAGAAACGTGGCTTCTGGCCGGGACAGACTGCTGAGGATGTCTCTGGGGTCCCCTGCGCCTTCCTCCAGCTTCTCCCCAGGATACTCACGCCCTTGATGAGCCCGGTTCGGATCTCAGGTCCTTTAGTGTCCAGGGCCACAGCCACTGGCCGGTAGAGAATGGGGTCGGAAGCAAAGCTTTCCGTGGCTTCACGCACGTTCTTGATGGTCTCTTTGTGGTACTGGGGGAAAGGAGGGGTGATGATAAGCGTCCTCCCACACACTAGGATCTAGGACCGGCACTGAAGCTGATCACTCAGGAAAGAGCTGTGGGTGTTCTAGACCTCTGCCTCCAGCGTATACCCTCACGCTGCCCACTCCCCGAGCATCCTCTACCGGCTTACGTCAACCTCCTTGGCCTCTACCCACTTGTACCACAGCCCTTACCCACTCTAAGGGCAAATCTTAGGAACTTTGGAATATTTACGTTTTGGTGGCAAGACATGTCAACATAAAAGAGGCTTGTCTCCTTTCTCCCCCTCTAGGATTCATCAAATACCCTCAGCAAATAAAGCAGACGACTGGGGTAAAAAACCTAGGACTTGTATCTGGATAATACTGATCTGGCCATCAATGTCAGACTGATAGATTTGGTAATTTTGAGCTTTTCCTCTACTGATTACAACTGCAATTCAAACTCAGTTATTTACTTAAGTTAATGGTGGCCCAAGCTAAATAACTCACTGCTAAAGTCATGCAGGCCTGGTTCTGACGATCACTTCCTGCAGTCTGATTAGAAACGGAAGTGGAACAGGGAGAGGTGGGAATACGCCTTTCTCTGAACTAATTGACCTTTGCCATTTCTCACTTGCAACAAATCCTGGCTTCAATCTCGCCTCTGAAGCCCTTTCTCTTTTTCCATTTGCCATTCCTGTTTGACTAAAAAGGGACTCAGAGCCAAGATGTCAAAAGTTCTTCGTGCTATCAATATGGCATTGCTAGTAACAGAGGCTCCCAACTCAGCACTTTGTGGGCCTCGTCCTTCAATCACCTCTGTCCAGGAGAGCAGCACCTGAGAACAGGAGGTGGGAAGGGAAGGGTAACGCGTTTCATCCGTCAACGCTGTCCTTGTGGAAGGTTCTAAGTGTATGTTGCTTAAAAGGCAGTATTTCGGGCTTCCCTGGTGGCGCAGTGGTTGAGAGTCCGCCTGCCGATGCAGGGGACACGGGTTCGTGCCCCGGTCCGGGAAGATCCCACATGCCGCGGAGCGGCTGGGCCCATGAGCCATGGCCGCTAAGCCTGTGCTCCGCAACGGGAGAGGCCACAACAGTGAGAGGACTGCGTACCGCAAAAAAATAAAAAATAAAAAAATAAAGGCAGCATTTCTGGCCGACATGGCATTATAGAACCACACATTCAGTAAGAACACATCTTGCCCAAGAGAACTGCCAAAAGTGGGGGCTAGAGACACTGTGGCAAAGCTGTCAAAAGATCAGATGCAACAACAACAAAACCAAAAGATCAGATGCAGACATGTGGATGTGGATGTCCCTCTGTCAGAGTGAGGGAGAAAAAGCAATTCCAACGCTCTGCTTAGAAGAGTATTTAAAATTGTCAAGAGCTGGAAAAGCATGTCCCAGCCACTCATCAAACTAAGACTGTTACATTATATAATTAACATTAGAACAATTTCAGATCAGTTTCCAAAACCCTGATCTCAGAGACCACACAGTTTTATCCTGGTCAAAAACCTCAAATTAAACCCACAAGAGGGACTTGGGTGTTTTGTTTTGTTTTTTAATCCCAACTCTAATCTGGGAAGACGAGTTAAAGCACAGATAATCTCCAAATGCCTCTTGTAGTTTAAAAAAACAAAATTTCTGAGTGAGCCCCACTCCCGCAGGGGCAGATACCACTCGCCCTTGCCATTTCAGAGCTGTGTGGTATTATTTTACTGGATGGAAGAGGCCATAAAGCCTAGTTAAAGGTCAACTTCTTAAAATCTATTTCTACTACTCTGCCTGCACACAGGAGACCCTGGCACAGGCCAGCAGTAGGGATCAGTTGTGAACTGACGTTCAGTGATGTCTTTAGTTCTCTCTTCGGACTAAGCTAACACTTACAGGAATGCCTAGCGACTCCTGCCGAGGACGCCCTGCCTTTGGAAAATTACAGAATGCCATCCATGGATGTCTTAACCTGCCCAGGGTGCCTGCTGAGCACAGTTCATCTAAACTTGGTCAGGCCCTCATGATATTTGGAGGCCGGATACCTGCCAGGCCATAAACTGTTTATGGAACATGGGTTAGAAAACCTACAATGAAGATTCTCATGTTTCCAGAAAGGAGGAATTCACCTCTTAGACTGCACTTCCTGAGGCTTTATTTTTAGCTGAAACTGAACACCAACTTCCAAATGCCAGAGGGCAACCCCTCACCTCCTGACCTTACAGGGTAGCATTTTCTTTATCCTGAACAAGAAATACAGAGGTCAAGAGGAGGGAAAGTTTGCCTCACCCATTCCTCCTCTGTTAATACCAGGATGAAATCCCATGGCCTGTGGTTGAACCTGAAGGTCAGGCACTGTCCCTCAGGCAGGTCCCACACACCTCAAAATGAGTTTGTTCTGATCTTGGGAACAGAAGCACGAATGGAGCACTTCCCAATAGCTGCCACCTGGTCCCTGGGTAAGGTCCAATGAGTCAGGTCAGCTCATCAACAGCCCCAGCACTAAGACACTCCTACCAGACTGTTGGGGAAGTATGCTGACTTTATTTTATTTTAATGTACCAAAACCCCCGGGAAGGGACAGGCTGGGAACACAATGCTGATTAGGTAGGTATTATATGCCAGATAGTGTTAGTGCATTAGACCCAGTCTTCACTTGCAATAATGGAAACCCTTCTCCTGGACCTGCCCAGTTTATCTTGGGTCTAAACTAGGCCAGAATAACCTGCAGGGTAACTTACTGGTTCGTCACTGCAGTTATGAGCTGTTACAGAAACCCTGGGGCAGGAGTGTCAAACTCCATGGGTTAGAGGAGTTTCCAGGACTTTCCAGAACCCTTGCACACTTTCCTTGGTGAGGGCTAATGGAGCACAGGTGTTGGGGAGAACCAGGGCCAATTACAAAGTAGGTCTTCTTTGCTTGAGGAGACCTGGCCACTTGAGATGGCAGGAGACGGGGAAAAGGAAGTAGGGATGGGCTGGTGAAGACAATCTTCCCATTGGCTGTAAAACCCACACTTTCTTGCCCAGTCCACCCTGGCTAAATGAACACGACATCCCCACCCCATTTCCTACAAGCTGCCCCAGTGGCCAAACTACCCAGCCGAGGCACACCTCATGAGTTCCATGAGAAAAGTTCAAACGAGCCACGTTCATTCCAGACTTAATCATCTCCTTCAGCGTCTCCACTGATCGGGAAGCTGGGCCTAGTTAAAAAAAAAAAAAAAAAAAAAAAGTTTTAAAGTCATTAAGTGTTAATTATCCAAAGGAGAAATAACACTTTAAGTTTGCTTCAATTTAAAGAACTCTTGATAATTTTTTCCCCCAAATAACTCAAAATTCTTTAAAAAACATACACATGACTATTACTGTGCTAGCCTACTTTCTTGATTTAGAAGGACATCTCCCATTTCCTTCAAATTCTACAGGCTCCATCTAATTAGGAAAGCCTAGGTAAGTCTCGGCCAGCCCTCTATGCTCTCCCTGAAACCCAGACAGATGTCCAACTACAGAATTCTGGTTGTACAGAGCATGTCAAAAAGATCCTTCCCTAGGTCTCTGAGATGCTCTGCTAAGGAAGATACCCTCTAAATTTTACCTTTAGCAGAATGCAGAAAGCATAAGAATTCTTTATTGCAAACTCCTCTGACCAGTTCTCATAAGAATCTCTGTAGCATCTTGCTCAGTACCCAGGTCTGCCACATTTATTTAGTCTTTTCAGGAGAGGAAAGGTCACTGTCTCAGGAAGCCCACGTTTCAGGGGGAGGGGGCACCCCCCACTCACCAATGGTGCAGATGATGCCGGTGTTCCGGGCCGTGATGGGCGGCGAGTCAATGTCCAGGCGGCACATGTGCTCCAGGAATGTGTCAGCCATGGCCGCGTGCAGCTGCTGGGTCTGAATGAAGGCAGTCCCGGCATCACTATGGGGCTTCGACATGGCTTCTGAGGTCTTGGGTCCAGGGGAGCTGAAGAGAGAGTAATCAGTTTGAGAAGCCGGAGGCGGCTATAATATACAGCTTGGCACAGGAAGCTCTTTCCTGCTTACACATTAACTCAACAAGCACACTTTGTTCAGAAGCCACAAGAAGCCCCGCCACGCTCTGGCTGTGTGGGTGCTCCTCAAGTCAGGCCACGGGCTCACGTTATTGTGAGCAAGTGGAAAAGACCTCAAAGAACAAGTTAAAACCACGTACCCAACACGTGTACATCCCAGGCATCCACTGTAAGCACGCCTGCCTTACACTGGGCTAATATCTACCTCAACAACTTCCCTGCTAATCCTATAAAAATAACATCATTTTACATGCACTGCAGGAGCTTCCTCAAAAGGAAGTTGCAACCAATCTTCCAGGGATATAAAAACTCACCCCTAGTTTAGTACCTTGGTGAATCTAGATCTTTGTATGAAAAGCTGTCTCAAAGCTACAAACATCTGCTATGGGGAGGCACACCCACACTGCCTCTTAACAATCCCCACCCAAACACAAAGTGACTTTCCTGGTCATAGAGACAACCACTATCCAGGCAGTCCTCCTAGTTCTAACCCACAGGACCACGTAAGTCCATTACTCAATTCATCCTAGGCTGGAGAATAGGTCCCAGCCCATTGACAAGCAATAAAAACCAGTCCCTGGACAGGAAGCAAAGCTCAACCAGAACCCTGAATGCAAAATCTTTCATCCCAGGAATCTGTACCTAAAAATTACATATGGTACTTTTGGTCAGAAGGACTTTAGGACGTGCAAAGCAATTTGCATCAAACCAAGGATAACCATAATGGTACCAGTCTGGCTCTAAAATTATTATAATTACATTAACAGGAGAGTTGCACTATGAAGAAATTAACGCTTGTCAAATCCTTCCCCCAGCTGATCTTCTAATGCACCACCCAATTCCCTAAGACTGACAAGTACACCACCCGCAGTGACAAAGACCATCTGTTCCAGGTAATTAATCAGCCCAGGTCACAATCCTGACCAGGGGCACAACTGCCCCCGACCTTTGCTTTTCTTCATTACTGACTTTACAACTAAACTCACTCAGCCGGTTAGTTAGCTGATTACAGACAGAGACTTGAGAAGCTTCCAAGCAGTGTTTCAAGAACCATCAGGGAAGGATGTGAGCCAGAAGCCTGACATGCCTCATCAGAATGCCATTCCTTTCCTCAAGTTTTCAGACCAAGGGTTACTCCTTCTCAAATCCTTCGCCTAAGTGCTTCAGCCCAGGCTCAGGAACAAGCCCTTCTTCGCCCTGTCCCACCGCCTCCTAAATCTCAGGGCTCCAAATCAAGGCATCCCATACATGTAACCCTTACTCTGTCTCCTCCTCCATCCCCGACTCTGTGGCCTCTCTGCATGGCTCGAACAAAGCATGCATCTAAACCCATCTCTGCCACCCTCGATAAGTCCAGAAAAAGCCCAAGAAGCTTTGCGACCAGTTGTGAGTGAATTTCCTGTAAGCTATTGAAAACTGATGGCTACAAGTCCCCAGCTACAGAAACTAAATATTTAAAAACGAGAAAATAAGATACCAGCTAACTATTCCACATGGCATATATACTGTTCCTTTCAGTATGTGTTTCCTAACTCCCTACAACATACCAGGTACCAAAATGAAAACATCCTCTCCTCCGTGACCTATTTGGTTTTGTATCCCTTAGCACCAAGTACTTGGGGGTATTCCAGTTGTTTACTGAATGATGTTTCAGAGTATCTTAATGCCTCTTTGTCAAAATCAAAGTTATACCTATGTCCCTTTCCCCACAAAATCCGAGGAATTTTTGAATTCCTGACAGCACAGCCTGGGCAGCCAGGGTCCCTTTACCTGCACTCACGGTTGAAGTAGGGTGTATATAGCTCCAGAGCACCTGGGCTTAGGTGAGTCTGGCTGTTAAGGGAACATTATTGAAGAGATGGTGCCTGGTGGCACACCAAGGCAACTGGAACACACAGGCCTTGCTGTGGCCTCCAGGCAAAGGGAGTCATCCAGTGCGAGGACTGTACTGTGATCTCAATGAGTGGGTTGAAATGACTAACCCGACTCTTCTTAAAAATCATCAGTTGGGGCTTCCCTGGTGGCACAGTGGTTGAGAGTCCGCCTGCCGATGCAAGGGACACGGGTTCGTGCCCTGGTCTGGGAAGATCCCACATGCCGCGGAGCGGCTAGGCCTGTGAGCCATGGCCACTGAGCCTGCGTGTCCAGAGCCTGTGCTCCGCAACGGGAGAGGCCACAACAGTGAGAGGCCCGCATACCGAAAGAAAAAATAAAAAAATCATCAGTTGGATCTTCTCTAGACCTCAGACATTAGGGTCTCCTTGCAAAAGATGCGGCTGGGGCCACTGATTATCGTGTTCTCTGGGCTTGGGCTTCTAGTGACATAATGCTCTTTTTTTGGCTCAGGGTGGCTCCTTGGTCCCACCTGCAAAGACTGCTCGGAGCTGAGAAAGGCTTGCCCTGCAGAACTGTACAAGGATTAAGGTAAAAGCTGAGTGCACCTAAAGCTCTTTGGGGTAATGGAGAAATTACCTTAAGAACCAGGTATCCAGGTAGTAGTAGGTAGTAGCTGTTCCTAGAGATTCAGCTATGTTATAAATGAAAACACAGAAGCCACCCAAGAAAATACCAAGAAACTGGTAACAGAAAATTCGCAGGTAAGACAGTTTTTAATGGCTCCTTTGCGATGCTTTAACCCCTCCCCTAACACCCCAAAGATTGCCTTCCTTTAAAGTCTCTTTAAACCTTGGTTTACTAACATTTCACTATTTTATATGAGAACCTGGTCCCTCTCCCTTTTCTTTGTGGGGTGGGGGGCAAGAAGAGGCAATAAATTAAACATACATAACAGGACTGGAAGGATATCTAACAAAATATTATCAACATGTTATCTGGGTGGTAGGATTACAGCAAATTGCAAATTTCTTTCTTCTCCTTACTAAAAAACTTACTGATACTAACCACTTTCATAATAAGAAAAATTACAAATGTACCTCTTCTGAACATGATATATTTAAAAGCATCCTGGTAAAAGTGTTGGAATTAAAACAAATGTGAAGCTCCCCGTTCCATTATTCAACTGGTGCTCTAGGCACTACAGGAATATTCTAAACACAGCAGAGGTGGGATAATGCATCTTAGGCCCTAGATCACAAATGCACTGCAGGATAGTTTCACTGACCTAAGAAGGTCAACCTTGGGAATTCCCTGGTGGTCCAGTGGTTACAACTTGGCACTTTCACTGCCGGGCCTGGGTTCAATCCCTGGTTGGGGAACTAAGATCCTGCAAGCTACACAGCACAGCCAAAAAAAAAAAAAAAGTCAACCGTGATCTATTCAGAATCTCAAAGTGCAAAAAAAAAAACAAGGTTAATATGGTCCACAGGACTACTCTGTGCCAAAAGACCTGTTAGTCACATGCCCAAATCCAACAAAATTCTTTTCCTGTTTAGTCTGTCCTCAAGCATCAGAGCAAAATCTTTGTGACAAGGATATTCTGGTACAGAAGGGCTGCCTCAAGGACAGGAGATGCTATTAGCAGATACAATTATACTGGGCTCAAACACTAACCCTATTTCACCATCTCAAATTAAATCTGAGGGCCTCCCTGGTGGCGCAGTGGTTGAGAATCTGCCTGCCAATGCAGGGGACAAAGGTTCGAGCCTGGTCTGGGAGGATCCCACGTGCCGCGGAGCAACTAGGCCCGTGAGCCACAACTACTGAGCCTACGCGTCTGGAGCCTGTGCTCCGCAACAAGAGAGGCCGCAATAGTGAGAGGCCCGCGCACCGCGATGAAGAGTGGCCCCCGCTTGCCGCAACTGGAGAAAGCCCTCGCACAGAAACGAAGACCCAACACAACCATAAATAAATAAATATTAAAAAAAAAAATCTGAGGTCTGCAAGCTCTGATCTTTTGCTTATCCAGGTTACTAGGTACAAAAATAACAAGTGAAATTTTGTTTGAGTGCATTTGCACACCAGCAATCCAAAAGAGCTGGCTTGTCAGGAAGTCCGTCCATGTTCCTATAAGATCTCACCACGTCCTTAAAGCCCTCTACCAAACTAGGGACTTCATGTCTCATGCCCAGGTCACCAATGGTTTTCTATCCCCTCAGGCTCTGCCCCGGAGCCTCCCTTGCAGGGAGGGTCAGGGCTCTCCTGCCCAATGAGCCTCTTCTCCGGAGCACAAGCTGCCCATCCTACCTAAAACACACTCTGGACTCTCCCCCAGCCCATGGACCGCAGCCTCAGCGGTGGTTTCTCAGGGCGGGCCTCTGGAAAGAGCTGCCCTCCCTCCGGCTGGCTGTCTGCACAGTGCCGGCCAGCTCATGCCAGTCTGACTCACTACAGCATCCTCCTCTGCAGGAGGCACAGACATGCAGAGGCAACCTCCAGCCAGCCGTGGGAGCCCAGCATAGCCACTGACGGCAGCAAATGCTGTGCCCAGGTATGGGAGCCTTATTCTTGAGCCTGAGCTCCTGCTGTAGGACCTTCCTCAGAGCCATTTCTCCTCTGTGAGAAACGAGACAACATCAGAGGCCTTATTGTGTGTGGGCCGAAAGGACGGAGCAGGCACAGTCACAGCTCAGTTCCAGGGGCCCCTGCTCCCACCCTGCCTTTCTCAAGTGGCTCCTGGCTCTTTAAAGCTATAGTTTTGTTTATGCCAGACACAATTCTTTGGTCACTCTTCAGAAACCTGAGGGTGAAAATCATAGAAGAAAAAATACCCAGCACCACTTAGTGTCAGTACTGTTGGCAGGTTGTCCTGGGAAAGAATCATGCTTCACTCCACCAATTCTAGCTTTCACAAAAGCCCACATCATTCTGCCCTAGTAAACCAGCCTGGCCTATGAGCCCGCATCTGCATAAAATCTTTATTTAACCAGCCAGGGCTCCCTGCACCAATTTTTGCTCTGATGCCAATCTCACCATACAAACTCAATAATGATGGCACCTGGTACCTATGATTGTGTTTCTCGCGCTGACATCCATTTGCTACCTACACCTCTTAAGTCTACAAGCCAGCATGAAGGTCTGATTCCCAAATCTTCAGAACACCAACATCCGTTAGAAAGTTTGCATCACAACGTGTTGGACAAGGCATTCAGGCCAGCCTGCTCTCTAGGACCTCTGTTCCTAGATGATGGAGCAGAAAAATGTAATTCCCAAGACTGGCCCTAATCTGACTATGGTAGCAAGAAGATCAAAATGGGTGCTGGGCCAGCCACAGAACCTAATAAGGTCTGAAGTAAATGGCTGTTCATCCTCATATACAGTTAGAGTAATGACAACAGTGTATTTGCATATGGAGTGGGGGGAGGACAAGCAGTTTTTAGCTAAGAGATGGGAGTTATATTAAGTCCATTCTACCCTCAGCAGGCCCCATAACAGAAAGCAAAGTCTGGTGTCACCAGGTTACACAAAACAAAATGAACCCACCTGTAGGTTCAAGTAAAATTCCCTTCTTTTATTCAGGGCTAGAACTAAGTGACAAACATTATAAGCAGGAGCCCAAGGTCCTATTTCAAATCCGAGTGTGCAATAGGGCAGAAAAGCTGATATTAAATGAGCCTACCCCGCAAAAGGACCACTCAACTCCAGGGCAGGAAGTCCCGACAGAGAAACCTCTACCATCTCAGATGCCGAGGATTTGATTGCAGATGCTCGGAGAATAGAACTGGTTCAGTCGGAAGGAGGAAGTTTAGATGAACCTTTTGCTGCGTTGTGTTCCTTACTAGGCTTAAAATTATGAGGCAATGCTTCAGGGCATGTATTTACACTCTGGAAGCAGCAAGGAACCTGGGACACTGATTTAGGGCCTTTGCAAGCCAGGTACAACACCAGGATGGGTGATGGCCTCAGCAAAGGGAGGCACTGGCTCAGCATTTAAAGGAAGAGCTGCCCTGCATCACAGCTGCAGAGAGAAGAAGGGGGGAGTGAAAGGAGGAACGGCAGTGCCAGCTCTCCCAGAGCACTGACCTAGTTAGTATACCTGGTCTTCCTGCAGTAACCATCATAAGTTTGCTGCTATTTTATTTTGTTTTGAACTAAAGAAATATTAACATCTGTATTTTTACCACCCAGAACTGACCATTAATATTTATCCAGGGAATTCCCTGGCAGTCCAGTGGTTAGCACTCTGCACTTTCACTGCCGAGGGCCTGCGTTCAATCCCTAGTTGGGGAACTAAGACCCCGCAAGCTGTGCAGTGCAGCCAAACAAGCTGTGAAGTGCAGCCAAAAGTTAAAAAAATAAATCCATATTTTCTTTAGACTTAAAACAAAAATTTATCATTATATACAGGTCATTTTTTCCTCCACTCCCAGGTCCCTCCAACCCTTCCACATCCCATCATGAACTGTGATACCCAACCAGTGTCATGAATTTTGTATCCTTCTAGTTCATTTAAGGGTGTCTGTATCTATACTGAACCCTATGATATTGCTGTCTTCTAAAGTACCCTAAGTAATATACTGTAAGGCATCATCAAACAACTTGCTTTTCCAGCACATTTAAGATCTATCTAGTTGGTACACAGATCTAGTTAATTCATTTGAACTGCTATACTAGTCCAATGCATAACTAGACCATTTATGTATTCCCTTACTGGCTGGTCATTTCTCCATTAAACCCAATTTTTCCTCATTAATCAATACTTATAACAACTCTCCTAGTACATGTCTCCTTGTGCAGGTGTGAGCTTCTATAACCAGAGATCAATTCCTGGGCCACAGGGTATATTTATTTTCTATTTTACTAAATAGTGCTGAATTGCTCTCCAAAGTGGTTATATCCACTTACAACCAACCAGTAAAGTGATTTCTTGCCTTCCCACACCTTTGCCAACACTTGATACTGTCAGACTCTTAAAATGTTTGCCCATCTGATGGGTGACATGTGTTAATCTGCTCTCTAATGTAATAACAAAAGAGGGATATCAGGTATCAGAATAGTTTTGTTTACCAAGTCTTCATTTCCCTGCCTCAACTAGATCAAAACTCCAGCACTCCTCCAAAATGTGTACGACTTTGTCTCATATACCATGACTGACTCAGCTGACTGAGTAATTATTTTGCACTCATCACCTGAGATAGGACGGATACCAGTTGTCTAAAGTTAAATAAATGTTATCTGTTGGTTGATTAAATGTTTCGAAGGGCTGGGACTCCTTTCAGAGAATGTTTTTTTTTTTAAACTGCATCAGCTGAGCTGGTCCATACTCTGAAATGCTATAACCAGCAACCTCTGCCCTGTCATATCTCGTCTTGGCATCTCCCCCACTAAAGCCCTTATCTGACCTCCAAACACAGCTTGCTGGCGTCAGGAAAGAGAGGCTTACAGTTCCCCAGGAGTTTTACCTATAGAAAGAACTGGGGGAGGTGAGTCGCAGAGGCCACCAGAAGTACTGCAGGCTGGCTCTCCCTCCTACGTGCAGACCAGCACAAACCAATGAAGGAAAAACGGCTGCAAGGGCGGGGCTGCACCACTTGGTGGCCCTGCCAACCTCCCCTCCTAAGCTGAGCAGTAATAGCAGGAGGCCAAAAGGCAGAGCAGAGGCTGCCTGACCACCCAGGCTGGCTCACCTTCCCAAAACAGCTTCTTTAACAAAGCCCCAAATAATCAGCCTATTCATTTATCTAGTCTAAGGCTGGCTTGTGGTTAAAGAAGAAGAAAAAAAAAGAATGGTCTTCATTTTGTTCTATTCCTATCTGTATCAGAATTGATGCTTAAAGTGATGACTCAAGGTCCTATAAGACCGTTCACGAAATAAATCACATATTTCACAAGATCCTCAACGAGGTTGCAAAACTCTGCTCCCATGGACAACTTAGTCTTACGGTGTACCAGTTAACCGGGGTTTGACTGTGGATAGTTTGAATGATTCAGAAATAAAGATATTGTCAAATGAGTCATTTCCCCCTACCTTCACCTCAGTCTTAGCTCTTATCCAAAATAACACACCCTGGCGTGCCTTCATGAAAGCTGAAGAAAAATAAAAAACCCTGTAGTGCAAGTTTGTAATCAAGAGCTGCATTTTTTTCTACCTTCCTGCTCTCAACCATTTCCTTATTTCTTCCACTGCCTCAACATTAATAAACAGCTTTAAGAAATAAAATGGCTTTTCCTGTGACCCCACATTAATGTCACAATACTCAAAGCACAGAAGCACCTCCCATAAGGTGCTAGCTCTGTCTGGAGTAACAGCTACCAAACTTGCCAAATCACTGGGGCTGCAATTCTTAAAGACCCAATAATGCTCTTGGCTAAACTGTGAATTCAACACTAAAATTATTTACTTCTAATGCAGTGCTTAAAGTGAGAGCAGCTGCCCTAGACAGAAGACTAATGTCCATATACTTAGGCTCAAGTCCAGTAACTCAGAAATGAGTTCAAGGACATTCTTTAAGTCATCGTTATTCATGTCCACTACAACCCGTATTCCCAAAATGGCTGCCATGCCCACTGCACAAGGCTCAGAAATATAGGTGTGCAGACTGTTATCACCTGGGCATGAGGCTCTGCCATGCTGCACCTAAGCGCAGTACAGAGAGCCTGGGGACCTCCACCAACCATTTGTCACTTAGTTGAGACACTTTTAACTGGGGGAAATGCATGCTTCATTATTTGACTCACTGAAAGGGGAGAGGGGGACTTTTTAAGCCGGCAAAGACCACAATGCAGTTTCCCCACTCACCCAATGAAGAGAGTTCTCTTAAAAGCAGATAAATTCAAAGGTTGAGTCATCTTCCCCAAAGCCTCCCCCACCTACACACACAGACCTGGTGATGGGTTACATATTCTTCCCCTCGGAACAGCCCACTGCATTCCCAACAGCATCCTCAGGCAACTTGAGGGCAAATTATTTGCTAACAATGCTGCAGAGTCCTGACCTAGGCCCTCCTCTCTACCCCAGGGAGTGGCCACACCCTCATTAGGGCCAACAAGGAGCTACTGTCCTTTGCCTCTAATCCTAACCTCACACTTAACCAGCTGGCTGAGCAAATCCCAGAACCCTACCAAGAGTGGGCGGGAATGGAACAGGTGAAGATTTCAGTCTTGGGGTTCCAAGTTTGTTTCTACTCTTGTAGCCAAACACCAAAGGCTGCAAATTATCCCCCTCCTGCCTTCCTTTGTCTAGAGGACCAAAGAGCCCCTGTAGCAAGTGGAGAGTTGAAGAGTAACATTATTAGTTACTCTGTAAACACTGTACCAGGACCCTGGAGGGGACTGGTTTCCAGATGTCTGCCATTTAGAGAGCCTGATTCCCAAAGATTAACTATGAGTATGTGGTTTGGGGATGGCAGACAGAAGAGGAGCCCTTGCACTCAATTACGATTTAAGTAATTGCGCTCAGTGACCAAAAGAATACATTTGGAGGCATCTCACCTGAGATTAGACACTGCACTGAGTATTCAACATATAGCCATGTAGGTGTGTATATATCAACCAATCCTTTCAACAATCAAGAGGAAAAATGTTACAAGTTACACATGGGAAACTGAGATCCAGAGGCTGAACTCCCACCGTTACTCATGTCAGTATGTTAATGAGTTAAACCTGACCTAGAAAAAGCCTGTTTCCAACTTCCCAATGCCTCTGTCAATCATGCCCGGACCTCAACTATCAGGCCAATTTGTGCAGAGGAGGATCAGTGTCCTGGGCTTCAAGGACACAGATAAGCCAAGGGATGCCTTTCCATTACTAGGTCTTTAAATAACCTTCAGACTGGAAGGTGCTTTCCTGCTTCTTCAAACCCAGTGTGAGGCCTCCTCCCCTCAACCCCCAGCAGGAAGTGTGTACTTTCCTCACAGCACTTACCACTGATAACTTTCATGTTCTTTCCCTAATTAGACGGTGAGTTCCGTGGGCTATAACCATTTTAGCCATCCTGGTGTCCACGCCGCTCCCCAAAACAGCTCTTTACACACAAGTTTTTATTGAGTGAATGCAGGCACGTGGCACCAAGCTCTTGACGTATTTCTACTCTCCCCATAACCTGCTCCCACCCCAACCCGTGGCCTCTGCGCTCTACAATCAGCCGCATCTGTTAAGTAACATGAAGCAGAGGCGGGGAGCCAGGTGAGTGGCTCGAACGCAAGGAGGCCTCTGAGCAGCACGCGGAGGCTTGTCGGGCCAGAGATGGTGCTTGGCCGGTAACGGGCCCGAAGGTCAGTGGTCCGCGATCCCGCGGGGCGGGGCTCTGCAGGGCGGGTCCCGGGCCGCTACGTGCAGCCCCGCCTTGGCAGGATGGAGCCCAGTAACCTCCTAGGAGCAAGAGCAGCCCTGCGGCCGCCCCATCATATTCAAGGCGGCACAAAACAGGAACGCGCCACCACAGGGCAGCCACTCTTTCTTCCTCTGCAGCGGGGAAGACCAAGAGTTACGTAACCTCTAGCTGCGCCCCGGGCCGCCGCTGCATCTCCCCGCCGCACGCGAGCCAGCCCGCCCAACCGCAGACCACTGCACTTCGGGCGGTGACGCCGGGACGCGGGCCCGGGGCTGCAGGAGAGCCCGAGGGTGGGGAACTCTGATGGAGAAGGGGACAGGACTGAGATGGGAGACCGAGGGACGGGGGGGCGGGAGAGCAGGCGGACGTGACCAGTACAGAGGGGGAGGGGCGAGGACGCGGGTGGCGAGAAGGAGGCTGCAAAGAAGAGGGATGCGGTGGAGCGAACGTGACTAGAGAGGAGGGGGAGGGGCGGGAGCCAAGGCATGAATGGGGGTAGGTACGAGGAGGGGACAGAATCCGAATGGAGGAGGGACGGGGGAGCGGAGCTAAAGAAGGAGTTTCAAGGAGAGGTTACAAAGAAAGCATCAGAATGAGGGGGACACGGACAGGATGAAGACGAGAAGCGAGTATTAAGGGTGAAGGGGAGGAGACGAGCGTGGTGGGGAGGGGGAGGGAGACTGAGGGAGAAAGGATCAGATTAGGAGAGAATAAGGGGAGGAAGACGAGGATGGGACCAGACAGAAGAGGGAGATAAAGGGAGGGGAGGATGGGACCAGACTGGGGGTGGGGGAAGGTTAGGGACTGGGACAGAAATGGGGCTGGCTGACCCATCTGCCTTCGGAAGAAGCAGGAGCTGGGGGCTCTGAAGAGGAGGCCCTAGGCGCGAGCACCCTTTCTCGTCTCTTCAGACCCCAACCGGGTGAATCCAAGATGCCACGGATCCTGCGCCACACTGAGTGCGCAGGCGGGCCAGGATTCCGCACTGGCAGGGGCGACGGAGCCCCGGTGGGGACGGATGGCCCAATCTCTCCCCAAGCTCACCTCCGACGTCGTCCGGTTCGGGATGCGCGGCTACCACAGGGAGGTCCGAAAGCTCGCAGCGCGTCGCTCCAGTGCGGGGATCAGCTACCTCAGCCTCAAGGTTATCCCAGCTAAAGGGCCGCCGCAATCCCTCCGCCGCCCCGCCCCCCACCCAATCCTGGCTCCCAGCTCTCGGGGCCCCGCCCCTCTGCGTCCTCGCCGGGCGCAGTCACCTTCAGTAGAAGTGCTGAGGGGCGGAACGGGCGGGCAGGTTGCCGTTTAGAGGCGGACTACATTCCGTGGCGGAAGGACATGTTACAAAAAGTCACAGCACTGACGTCCTCAGCGCCCAATGGGGAAGCTTCGAGGCAGCAGGACCCGCCCCCGGAGCTCCGGGTATCTTACCTACCCCCCCCCCGGTCCCCCGGCGCCCGGGCCACCTGTTGCCGCCAATTTGGAAAGCTGGACCAGGGCTCTCCTCTTGACCCTTGGCTCAGGCCGCCCCAGCTGAGCTGCCCTGGCCTATCCAGATGATGCCTAGATTTATGGGTCCCCAGGCAGCATTCCCCCAGCCCTGCCCTGCGACTCCCCGCCTCCCCCCGCCCGGGTGCCCGCTCCACTGCACACCCCCGAGACTGAGCCGAACCCGAGGTTCGCGAGCCTGAGATGGGATCAGAGGTGGGGAAGGATGGAGACTCATGGGATGGTTGGAGGTTTGGGCCGTCTTCGGAGGGGCTCCGACACTGGAACGGGGTAGGGAGAACCAGGGAGGGCGGAGTGTGCATGGAGCGGGAGCACGAGGCCCTTTTGTTCTTGGGGCTAGAACAAAGAAGGAAGTTGGGACCATGTGAATACTTATGTAGGGGCTACAGTCCTGCAGAGCGAGTGCCTGAGAGTAGAAAGTGAATAGAAGGTATTAATATTTTTTATATTTCCATCAGGAAATGTCAGAACGTGAGAGCCCATAATCTCTGCCGAAGTAAGCACTTCTGTTTCCAAGCTTGTGTATTTAAATCAATTATTGTTGGAGCTTTTCCTACATTCTTCTCTAAGACATTTTCTGATTTCCCAGAAATTAGCCAATAACAAGTGATGACAGCAGTTATCAACGAAACAGCTGTTAACTCTTGCCATCTTTCAAGAGAACAAGTTTTGAGAGCAGATACAATGTTGGCTCGTTAAAAATCGTGAATACTATTATCTTAGGTTCTTTCCTTTTCCTGGAAAATGAGACCAAGGGGTGTGACCTGCTCAGGCAGACGCCCTGCCTGCAGCTGAATCACAGGCCTTCATTATGCTTTCCTGTTAGCTCAGATAAGCTGACAAGGAAAAAGTGACCACCTAAATTTGTTTGAGATAAAGTATTTTAATTTCTTCTGTAAGTCCTTTCTGGTCCCCTTAGTTGTAGATAGGAAGTAAACGCTTGGTTATTGAGGTGGTAAGAGCACATGAAGTTGCTGAGAGGAAAAAAAGCCATGCCTCACCAGGGAGAATCAGATTCCTCCCTATTCAGTGAAAGAGGGATGGCATAAACGGCCATCTCTGGCCCCTGAGCTAAACATGAACTAAGTACAGTGGTGAACAACACTGGAGGGGCAATATCTGGCCGATGCTGGACTATGTTGCATTTTAAAGATCTAAATCTAGATGTATTCCCATGATTGAAAAGCATGTGTATTAAACTGAAGAGCTGATGGCAAACTACTGCTCTTCAGTTACAGATATTGATCATCCAATAGTTATAAAAATGCTGTCCATGAAACTTTGGCAGAGACTAATCCACCATATTTTTGCTCACATTAGATGTATAGTGAAAATTTGTCACAGAGTTTAAGGTGGTTGTCATTACTTTGCTGAGAAGCAGCAGAGTACAGAAGCAAGCGTAGGTTCCATCATATTTAATTCCAATTCCACTCACTAGCCCTATGACCATATCCTGTAATTTAATGAGTCCAGTTCCTTAAAAGTAAACTGAAGACAATTCTTGTTCCATAGGGTGGGGTTTGATCAGATGATGTTTGTGAATGAGTATAGCACACGGCCCAATAGGGGTCCTCTTCGAGAACTGACTAGTCCTGGAGGTGTTTCCTTATGACTAGTGCCAGAACATATTTCTCAATTCAAGTAACTCTGTTTGCCCTTCTCTGAGCCATCCTCCTGAATCAAATCTTCATTCCTTTGACCCAGCAACAAGTAACCCCAGGGCTACAGGAAACAGGGGAGGCTGAGGGAGGACACAGACTCCCCTGGAAGCTAGCTCCTCCTCCACGAGCCAGTCCTTCCACTGTGCTCATAGACCTGGCAGGATAGGAGAGGGGGCTGCTAGGTTCACTAGAACGAGGTGTGAGTGAGGGTGTAGATTGCTGTGTTACCTGTTTGGATTTTCGACCATGGAATCACAGAATCTGGAGTTTAATGATTTAACTCTTGGTCATTTGGAGTCCCTGGAGAGGTAGGTGTGTCAGCAAATACCCCCAACCAAACCCTGCAGCCTAAAGACAAGCCTTGGCCCTGGTGAACAGGGTAAGGTTACAGGTTTTACCATTACGTGACCTCTTGGCCTCTGCCTGAAATAGTACTGTTACTTCTCTCAGGCCAATACCGTTTCCAGGGCAGCCCATTGGCCTGAATGTCAGATTTAGAAGTGCTTATCACTTTGGACTTCATATGCCCTTTCCAGAGCCAGACCAAGTAGACTGTAATTTCTTCTATGCCTTCCTTCAGATTCCCAAGGTCTCTTCAGGCCCACCAGGGTGGCAGAAAATCTTAATTCCAGAGTATCCCCCAGACAAATCGTGGAAGGAAGAGAAAGTTGGCCTTCTGGAGTTGGGGATAAAGAGAGAACAGGTTGTCTGTGGGGGAAAGGGAAAGATTCATGGAGGGGGAGACTTGGAGGGGTGGTTACCACAGAGATGGGTATGGGAAGCCCATTCCAGGGTAAAGGAACAGTAAAAAAATGTTTTCTGAATGCAGCTGTGAGGAAATGCCTCATCAGCACTTAGAAGGAGGAAAGATCTTGAGGAGTCCTTGTTCATTCCAGTGCAGGAAGTACTGCCTCAGCCAACATGGCCTCCAACAATTTTTCTCTAGCCCAGAATTGCTAGACACATCACAGGACAAAGCCTCCTTAGGGTGGGTTAGTCCTATCCACCAAGCCACTCCTGTGGAGGCCTGTGCTCTCTCCTTTTTCCCTACAAGTGTAGCCAGAGCTCAGGCTCCCTAAGATGCAAGTGGAACTTGTAAGCAGACCCTATTCCCCCAAAGTAATCCAGATTTAGAAGACCAAGAAAGGCATCAGCGGGAATTCCCTGGCGGTCCAGTGGTTAAGACCGCCCTTCCGCTGCAGGGGGCACGGGTTCGATCCCTGGCCAGGGAACTAAAGATCCCGCATGCTGTGGCCAAAAAATAAAATAAAATGAGAAGTTTTACAAAAACAAGAAAGAAAGGCATCAGCAAACAATAGATCAAATGCCCCCTTCCCCAGGAAGTCTTCCTACTGCAGTTCAATCATAATCTGCATTTTCCTTGGCACCATACTTCTAGTCTCCACCTCCATGCTCACTGGCTACAAGTTAACCTGACCCACTTATCCTAGGAAGAACAGCTAGGACAAAGGAGACTTTGGTCTCCTAGATAAAATAATTTTTGTAGGCAACACTTTAACTTAAAGGGTGACATCTTTGGGCCCCTCGCAGGGTGCCTCTGAAATATTTGTGTTAAAATCTATACAGTACTCCAGAGAGACCAATGCCCCTTCAAATGAACTACATTATTCCCCACCACCTTCTGGGGGAGAAGGACCCTGAAGGAATTATGTGACCCCTGAAGCTTCCTCCCCGCCATTCCCAAATTGATCCCAGAAGCTGAGACATCATCCACCCAAACCTCCATCTCAGAATCCATTCTGTGAGAAGCTGGTAAGTAACGCAGTTATGACTCAGCATCAGACTCTTCCCTTCCTCTCCCCATTGGCCAGAATGAAAGGCCGAATCTAGCAGAAGGATCCTCCCCTATGGATGGCCACATCCTCACCACAAACTGAGTCATGGCCACACCCTGCCTGGATGGAAAATTACCATGAGAGGTAAGGGGAAGGTTTAACTCCAGGAGTTTTAAGTTCTCAATCCAGAAATCACAGCCATCTACTCTCCACCTGGAACTAATTGAGGAAAACATTTTCCCGGCCCTAGCCCTAACAAAGCATGTCCAGGTCTAAATGAGTAAGGCTGCTTGAGCCCAGGACTATGTGAAAGGTAGGAGGCCACTGTCAACCACTGTGTGTAGTATTTGTTGTCCTGGCTTCGGTGAAGGATGATGTCTTGCTCAGATCTGGCTTTCACAGGCTCCACCTCCCCACATCCAAGGCAGCAAAGCCTGGGTGGGAGAAAGGGGCAATCCTCCTTCAACTCCCACTGCAGGCTGTAGGAGGATTCCCCTCCAGAAACTCAAGGCCCTGTGCAATTTTCCTTGCAATGAAAGCATTCTTGTTATAGGAATGCTGCGGGTTTTAATTAGATTTGTTTTACACCATACATGTTTTGAATTTTTTCAGGTATGGTTATGTATGGCTTTCAAACTTCTCAGATTCGAAAAGTTCTGATGCTGTTATGTAGAACACTATAAAATGGTATATTTGATTTCATTACGATTTTATTAGCATTAAAAGACTAGTATGCATATGCTATTAAAAAAGTGAGTCCCATGAGGCAAGCTCAAGTTTTTTGAGTTTTTCTGGTAACACACACCATCTGTTCATCACTTCTCATTCCATCATTTGCTAGTACTTGCTATGTCAGATGCCACTGATAAAGAAAAACTGTAAGAAATGGTTACAAATGAGAAAAGTCTATTACCAATTTCAGAAAATTGAGCAAAAACGTCGTTATAACATTTGAGTAGCCAAGCACCTAGGTTCAATTGCTGGAACACCAGTGGGAGCAGTTTGAGAACCCCTGGGAAAGTAAAAGAGTTAAGAGCTCAGGCGCTGGAGTTGAGCAACTCTGGTTAAAAACCCAGGATGGCCACTAACCAGTTGTGAGACCTTACCCACATTATTTAAGATCTCTTTAAAAAAAAAACCATCTTTCATCTTTGTTGTCAGGATTAAATGAAAAAATATTTGTAAAGTTTGAAAGGCTATATAGCATAGAACCAGAATGGCAGCTCTGGAGTTGGGTTGCCTGTCAGTCACTAGCTGTGGAATATGGACAAATCACTTATCCTTTGTGCCTGTTTTCTCATCTACAAAATGGGAATAATGGCATCTATTTCATAGGCTTGTTTTGAGAATTATATTAGTCAATACAGGTAGAGAGCGTACAACAATACCAAGCACACAGTAAGTAAGCCAAGGTATTAGCAAATTATTAAGGTGCTTAGCATAATGCCCAGCACCTACCTAATAAGAACTGAAAAATGTTAGCTATCTCTGATACTGTACACGTGAGCTGCAAGGGTCCTCCCACGTGGAAGGAATTTCAGTTAGGGTGGACTCCCTGATGGGGTCATTTACTTAGAGAAATTCCTCCTAGACCTGAAACCAGAATGGGGGAAGAGACTTGTAGAGTCAGAATGTAGCAGTCTTTATCAAGAAGGGGTAAAGGGGGCTTCCCTGGTGGCGCAGTGGTTAAGAATCCGCCTGCCAGTGCAGGGGACGCGGGTTCGAGCCCTGGTCCAGGAAGATCCCACATGCCGCGGAGCAACTAAGCCCGTGTGCCACAACTACCGAGCCTGCGCTCTAGAGCCCGCGTGCCTAGAGCCCATGCTCCGCAACAAGAGAAGCCACTGCAATAAGAAGCCCACACACCATAATGAAGAGTAGCCCCCGCTCACTGCAATTAGATAAAGCCCACGTGCAGCAATGAAGACCCAACACAGCCAAAAATAAATAATAAGTTTAAAAAAAAAAAGAAGGGGTAAAGAAGTTTAAGAAACAGCTCCTAGGGGGATGGACCGTTAAGAATGGTACTTCCATGTTAAGTTCAGGCTTTGTAGTCTTAACTACAAAGCTGGTAAGATACCCAGGCAAAGAAGGTTACCTCCAAGGTAGGATGAAGGTAATGAAAGACAACAGGTAGCCTAGCATAGGCTTTATAAATCAAGAAGCTATAACAATTTAAAAAACCCTATACTTGGGCTTCCCTGGTGGTGCAGTGGTTGAGGGTCCGCCTGCCAATGTAGGGGACATGGGTTCGTGCCCTGGTCCGGGAGGATCCCGTGTGCCGCAGAGCGGCTAGGCCCGTGGGCCATGGCCGCTGAGCCTGCGCGTCCGGAGCCTGTGCTCCACAACAGGAGAGGCCGCAACAGTGAGAGGCCTGCGTACAACAACAACAAAAAAAAACCTGTACTTAAAAGCCAGGCTTGTTTAATGCTTTTTGTAGTCTCTGTGCTTATATTCCTGTTTTCTTCATTAATAGCTCATAAAATATTTGGCAATATCCAACCTGTCTCTTAGAACTAACTTAGGGTTTTAGGTACACAGAGCACAGCCTAAAGGCCAGCAGAAGGTTGGCAGTGGGAATTTCAACAGGGAGATGGCTTTCACTGAAACAGGTCTCCTAGAAACAGCTGTCTTCCCTCACACTGCTATCCTTGGAGAATCTGGATTTTGTTTCATTAAGGGAGGCTTTATTTCCTTAGGATCTCTTTATAGATTTCAAGTTAGAGACCAACCTGCTTCCTGCACCTGCCAGCTCTCCCCCCACCTCTCTTATCCCAAAGAAATAGCTGTGAGGAGGAGAGTAGGGCCCAGCCCCCAAGACACAGAGCAAGGGAGAGCGGATAGGTTTTGTGCAGAACGTAGAGGTCCTAAGGATAGGAAATCTGAGCTGCTTTGGCCTCAGTGGTCCTTTTAAACCTTGAAGAAGAGTCACCAGTGGTATTCTATATCCTTCTCAGTTTGTGTCATCTGCATAAGTTTCCTTTATCTAATCCGTTGATTAAAATGTTGACAGATCTGTAGTATACTATACTAGATGGACTTAGCTTTGACTCCATCCAACATAAATAGTCCCAACCCTCATGATATTCCACTCTCCCCACCCCCACCCGCATTTGGGGGCTTGGGGCAGGTGCTGGGCCAAGGTTAGTCAGACCACAGTGATCATATCCAATCCACAGCACCTTCCATTTTATTGTTTTATTTACAAACAGGGTGAAGTCAACTGGGAAAATCGGGTAGGGAGTCAGTCTGGGCCATCCACATGTGGAGTGGTTCCTGGGTCAGTCTCCACCATGAAGGCCGCCTCTTCTGTCCTTTTCCTGCCCCTTGGTAATGGCCTCTTGATTCCTCAGGGCAGCCTCGGTTGCTGCTCCTGAGCCCTTTTATGAGGGCAGGTGGATCCTGGGGGAACGGGGGTGGTACGAGGGCTGGGGCCCCCTCAGTTTGTGTAAACCTGAGTTCCGATCACACGCATGATTTCCTTCTGTATCTTGGGGTCCTGAGTATTAATGTTGGCATCGCCCACCTGACCATCCTCATATCTGCCAAAGATAGGGCAAGTGTGAGCATAAGAGAGAGAACAATACCAGAATAATGTCAACCAATGGAACTGCATTTGGAGGTGTGGCCATCCCATCCAAGAAGTCAAAACCCTTTCTTGATACTCTTTAGGGTGGAAGAGATTCAGCTTATCTGGTTTCCTCTCAACAGACCTTTATCTATACCCATCCCTATCCTCCAAGGGGAAAGTCCCAGTGCCAGCTCCACTCAGGTAGCCAGAGACAAGTCTCCGATAACAGAAACAGACTTTCCCAGTAGTCACATATCATTATGCTCTCACCCTCACTCCTCCAAGTAATTCCCAAGGAACCCTCCTAGACTTACACAAAGAAGAACCGTGTGCAGACATGGTCGGACACAGGGCACACCCAGATGTTCCCATGCTTCTGGAGGTCCTTAGATGTAATCACTGGGAAGAGAAGGGCCAGAAGTTATACATATAATGCTTGGGTCAGAGAGTCCAGGCAGGGAAGGGAAGATATGATGCTTCAACATCAACCTTGGCTGGATCATGTGCCAAAGTTGCACCAGAAATAAAGGTTGGGGACCCAGAAAAACAGGGACTGGGTGAGATACCTACCTTCACAAAGTGCTATACAGTTTAGATTCCGACTCTGCAGGAACCTTGACTGAATGGATCGGGTCTGGAAGAGGAGAGCAGAGCCACGTAGATGGTTATAGCTTTCCCTAGAAAGGCTAGTTAGCTGGTAATGGTTGGGGATGGGGATTGGAATATCCAGCCACCCCCCTGAAATTTTTGCTTTCCATAATCAATCTGGATGAGTCCAGGCTTCCATCTTTACGTTTTCATGTCACTGGATTTAAACTCAGTCTCTGCTTTCATACTAATGACTGAGGCCACAGATGACTCTAGAAATGTGTTCATCTTAGAACATATCTGATTCCTTCAAATGATCTTTAAACCACCCACCACCACCACCTCCACCACCACCATTGTTTCCCCATCCACCTCTGTAGCCTAAACTTATCCCAGGGGAAGGGTCCTGCCTCAGTGGAGCAACGGCAACTAATAATACCTGGGGGATGGTATTCATTCTGTTATATCTCTGGACCAGCTCGTCCTTGGAGGGCATCCTGTGCTGTCCTTTTCCCATTCCTGCCACAGAAAAACAAACCAGTTCATTCACCCATTCCTTAGTCAAATATTTACCGAGTGCCTACTATGTGCCAGGCACTGAGCTAGAGACGCTTGGTGATACAGCAGTGAATAAAGCAAACAGCGTATCTGCCGTCACAGAATTTAGTCTGATGGAGATTACAGGAAAGGAACAAATAATTACAACAGAGCATGGTAAGGGTTATGATGGGGAGAATATAGAGCACTGTGTGAGCCAGAGGAGAACTAACCTAGCCTCGGGGTTTGAAGAAGGCTTCCTGGTGACAGCTATGCTGAGAACTACAGGATTAGGAAGAGTTAGCTAAATGAAGAGGGAAGAAGTATTCTAGGCAGAGATAATAGGATATTAAAAGGCCTGGAGGAAAGACAAAGCAGTGTGCCTTAGTTTGTACCAGCTTAGTTGATGGCAGAGAAGTGGTGAGAGATGATGTGGAAGAGATAAGGTAGGATAAGATCAAGCAGGCCTAATAGGCCATGTTAAAGCAAATGGAGTTTATCCTGAGAACATCTGGGAATCACCGAAGGGTTCTAAGACAGGGAGTAACACAAGAAATGAGTCAGGAATGAGGGGCCTAGGAGAGTGGTGACGTCAACACCTCGGGTCAAATGCCAGGCTGAGTGAAATGAGTGGAGAGGAAGCAAGCAGAGCAAGTCAGATCTGCTCTAGTTCAAAGTTACATAAAAAGCTCTGACCAGGGTCATTCAGAGAAAAGGGAGAAAGCAGAGCAGTTAAGTGATGAATAATTTTCCACAGGTAACCACAACGGCAACTACCTTGAAGAGTCCTGCTTCCTTCAGAAAGTCCTCCCAGACTTGAGGGAGAGGTGCCAATTCACTCATTTTCACCCTATCTAAATTCATAAATCCTCCGCCATCTTTACCCCTCACTGAATAGCCCTGTTTATAACATTTATAGATTCATTCTGGATTCTTCCTACTTAGATGTGCAACAGTGCTTGTGTGCCCCTATTCCCAACTCTTTCTGGCCTATGATTAGGACTTCAGTCTCTGTATTCAGCTTTATCACAGGCCCAGCCTTATCACAGTCAGGGATGAGTCTGTGTATGAGACCATGAGACCCAAGAGGGAGACGGATGAAGATGGGAAATGATGCTATCATTGCAGGCCATAAGCAGGGCACTTATCTCACCAGTCCACCCTGGAACTTTCTATTATTACTAACTCCACACTGCTGCAAGTCTTGGTTTTGTGATAGCCACGGTATAGAAGTAGGGATGATAACCACTGGACTGACATTCTTCACTGCTCAGGCTGTCAATTCATCATGCACTCACACTGAAGCCCCATGACAGATTTACTGCCTGAACAAAATTTAGGGCAATGAGAGCCTCAAGACTTGAATTGCCAATTTCTTTCTCCTACAGGACACCCACCATCCCTCTGTTTACAACTTCTCCATTAGCCTTAACTAGGTTTAGCTCTGCATCCAAACATGATGACTTTCTCAGCCTGGGTATTTCAGTGCACGGTTCTGAGTGAAATTCCCATTTAGGTTCTATCCCAGACGTTAAGAGAGAACAATCTGATTTCTATGGCTGGTCTTAGAGATGGCCCTTATGATATAATCCAAATCTTGTCCCATCCCAATCCTGTTGCACACTGTCCTGACCATAATGACCCAATCATCTTCTGTCAGTTTCCCTGAGACCAGACACCCTGAGAACCTGGAGGCCAGAATAATCTGCTTTGTGTCCAGAGTATACACTTGTAAGAAGCTTCTAAACACGACTAAACACAAAGATCGAGTTTACCATCTCCTTTCCCACTGTCCCTCATTTTAACCTGCTCACTATGGCCAAGTCATTAGGGGCTCCGCTAGTCAAATGAATGCTCTCTATTTACAATGACCCCCAGAG
Source organism: Aethalodelphis obliquidens (assembly GCF_003676395.1). Taxonomy (NCBI): domain Eukaryota; kingdom Metazoa; phylum Chordata; class Mammalia; order Artiodactyla; family Delphinidae; genus Aethalodelphis; species Aethalodelphis obliquidens. The sequence continues at coordinate 18,587,229 of NW_020837970.1, forward strand.
GGCACCCAATGTCACTAGGCTACAGATACCCTGAGGAAAAATAGAGAAAACCAGAGCAGAAAGGGGTGTAAGGAAACATACAAAGAAGACAGAGTTGGCCAAATGCTGGAGTTAACTAAAATAACTTGGACATTTACACACATCTCACCCAGTATCAGAGACTCTCACATATCTATGGGGCTCTCAGACTCAGTCATTCAAGCAAAGCCTACCCTGTGAGTCCAATATAATGATAAGAACACTGGCCTAGAAGTTAGGAAAACTGGATTCCAGTCCTAACTCTGCTACTTAGATCTGTGTGACCCTAAGAAAGTCATTTAACTTTTCTGTGTTATCTACTTTCTTACCTGTAAAGTAGTAACAGACTGGACAAGATGACCTGTAATTCCAGTAGTAAAAGCATAAGGTATTTTGTATCTATAATCAAGTCGACCTTTGGAGGGAGAAGGATGGTGCCATATGATGTTTTTACGTTATCAGTACATGAAGAAGAAAGTTAAGAAGTCAATAGAGATTCCTGGCTCCATCTAATAACTAAAGGTATTCAGGCACTCAGTAATAAACAAAGGCCAATGGGAGAGGAGAGAGGGAGAGAACAGGGAGAAAACAGACAAGAAGAAAGAATTTTGTGGGCAGTAAAAGCCAGGAGGATCTCACTACTTAGAATTAGAGCTTAATTAGAGGGAGGCTCAGGCTGGGACAAAGATAAAAATTGTGGAACCTAGACAAAGCCAAGAGAGTACCCTGATCCCACTCTGACTGTGGACCCCAGGCACAAAGAATAAGATTCATTCACACATTCAATAAATATATATTCACTGGGCCCTTACCCTTCTTGGATTAATCATAACCTTTGGTTCACAACACACTATCATTTATTTAATAGGACAATGAATACCTACAGACCTAAGAACGAAATCCAAGAACTAAAACATTAACAGTGACTTACATCTAAGTGCTCCTAACTCTATCCCAACTATCTGCCTCCACTTGGGAGGTTATCCACTATCCCAAAATTTGAGTTATTTTTTTCTTTAGTTTTATCATGCACACACACATAGCTAAATAATTTTCATTTTTTAAATTAATTAATTATCTATTTTTTGCCTGCATTGGGTCTTCATTGTGGTGTGTGGGCTTATCATTGCGGTGGCTTCCTTGTTGCAGAGCACAAGTTCTAAATGCACAGGCTTCAGTAGTTGTGGCTCATGGGCTCAGTAGTTGTGGCTTGTGGGCTCTAGAGTGCAGGCTCAGTAGCTGTAGTGCACAGGCTTAGCTGCTCCGCGGCATGTGGGATCTTCCCGGACCAGGGCTCGAACCCATGTCCCCTGCATTGGCAGGCGGATTCTTAACCACTGCACCACCAGGTAAGTCCTAATTTTAATTTTTGAGCAACATAAAAAAGGCATCATACAGTAGTCCTCTGGGCTTGCCTTTTTTTTTTTTTTTTACTCAACTATTATTTACTCAACATTTTTTCCATGTTGCTGAATGCCACTGTTGGTTCATTTTCATTGATGAATAATAATCCATTGTAAGAATATATTAAAATGTATTTATCCATTCTCCTGATGATGAGCACTTGGGTTGTTTCTAAGATTTGCTGTTGCAAACAATATTACTCTGAACATTCATGTACACACCTTTGGGTGCACATATGCAGAAATGAAAATGCTGGGTCACAGGGATAAAATTTCTCAGCTTTATGAAATTTAACACCAAATGTTTTCCAAAGTGGTCAAACCAATTTATATTCCCGTAAATGATAAAACAGATCCTGCTTATCTGCAACCTCTGGTACAATCAGAGGTATTATCAGATTTTTTAATTTTTGCCAATCCACGTAGATGCTACATGGTAAGTGATTACGGTCTTGTTTTTACTTCCTTGATTAACAGAGGATGAGAAGCTGCTCATATTTTTTGGTCATTTCTTCAGTGAGATGCCTGTTCATGCTGTTTGCCTTTTTTTTTTATTGGGTTGTCTTCTTCTAATTTGTAAGAATTTTTATAACGCATCTTTATTACTAATCTTTTATAGTTGTGTGTGTTACAAATGTCTTCTGGTTTGTAACTTGCGTTTTCACTTTCTTAAGGTGTCTTCTGATGAACAGAAGCATTTCGTTTTAATAAAGTCAAATTTACCAATCTTTTATGATTTGTAATTCCATCTTTTTCTATTCTCTCGGTGATTTTGTTTAAGACTGGGATAATTTGTTCTTTGAAAGTGTGACTTAAGACTCACTTGTAAAATTATCTGGGTTTAGCAGAAACTAACACACCATTGTAAAGCAATTATACTCCAATAAAGATGTTTAAAAAAAAATTATCTGGGTTTGGTAAGTTTTTTGTTTTGTTTTGTTGTGGCAAATTTGAAACTACTATTTCAATGTATTTTACAATTTTAGAGCTATTCAGGCTTTCTATTTCTTCTTGAATCAGTTTTGTTAAGTTATATTTTTCTAGGAATTTATCAATTTTGACAAAGTCTTCAAATCACTGGCATAAAGATAACAGAATTTTATTAGCTTTTAAAATTTTGCTCTATCTATAGTTATGTTCCCTTTTTCATTCATAATATTATTTAATTGTGCTCTTTTTCTTCTTAATCAATCTAGCCAGGTTTATCTGTTTTGTTAGTTCTTTAAAAGAATCATCTTTTGGCTTTTTTGAGCCTATCTATTGTACCTGTTTTTATTTCACTGATTTTGGTTCTTACCTATATTAACTCCTTTCTTTTACTTTGTTTGGTTTATTCTGTCGTTAGAGACTTTTCTAGTTCTGTTATTCTGGAACTAAGTGTTATCTTTATAACAGTTACAATTAATGGAGAATACTAAATATTAATTTATAAAAATCTAGCACTGGCCCCTTCATATGGTAGACATGCAACTATATGGTGACTCACTTTTATATAGAGACTATACAGAACAAGAACAAAAGAAGACTGAAAAGGAACTCCGACATAAACTTGAAACAATGAGAGAGCTAAGTCAGATTCGTTTTCTGAGCTGGACGAAGCTGAACTCATCTCCTGACTACAATCTGGACATTGTTTATGCCTTATCTTTGGAATAAAATGCTTCCTCTTGCATTCAACGTGACTAATATAATAGTGTATAATTATACATAGTTTAAATTTTAAAAGGTGGTTGACAAGGAGGAGAACAATGTCTTCAGAAATGTAAGCCAGTGGAAGGGGCCCAAGCCTTCAAGTGCATTCACATATAAACTCGCATGCACGTGGTGTGCACACACACAATCTATAATGACAGGCTAATGCCAACACCAAAAATGTGTTCTCCGAAGAGCCTAGTTTCATTTCCCAGTTATTCCTTAACCCACTCCCAGGACCAAGGCCCCACAATGAATAAAACCATCCCCATGGAGAAGAGGATACCTAAGAGAAAGGGAGATAGTTTGCCTCAACTTGCAAAGAATCTAACTTCCTAATGAGAGAAAACAGAGAAAGATTATGTATCCATGATTGGGGAGAGAGCTGACACAGACCAAGTGTCCATGATGGAAGAGGAGACAGCATAGGATTATGTATTCACAAAATGGATGCAATGTAAATAGAGTCAATGTGACCAAAGATTATTTCTTACCTGAGTATCCAAAGGAAATACTGGAGATGGGGCTCAGGTAGATGCCTTTGCCATAGGCTGCTCCATGCAGCTTGCAGGGAAACACCAGGATGAGCAATATGAGCCTGGGCCCACCCATGGCTGTGTATTAGGCAGCCACAAGGCTTATCCAGCCCTCTGTCCCTCCATTTAATCTTCTCACTCGCTCAGATAACTTTAGGCAACTACTCTTGAAAAGGTGATTGGCTGAAAAGTGGATGCAAGTTAACCCCTTTGCCTGTGAAATAGTAGATATTGATGCCTTGGAGAGTGAGGAGTGGCAGAGCCACTGAGTCAGTTCCTCAGAAGACATGCTCCTGTCCCTAGGCCTTGGTATATATGCAGATCCCCACCCTCCAAAAAGGAATGCAGAACAGGCAGTCAGGAGGAGGAACAATAACTATTCCTTGGAGTCTTGCAGGGCAAAGAAATGTCTCCTATATCAACTATCTGAATGAATACTCACATATATTGAAAAGCTCTAACAAGTTAATTTATCACAGTGGCTGCAATCAGCAATTTATTATTTCTACCTACAGCTATATGCTCATTCCTAAAAACACCAAAAAACACAGGCTAGGGTCAAAATACAATAGCCACGTTCATTCTATACATATAGTTTCAACTTCCTCCCTAGCGCAGCCTCACGGGAGGCTAGGTTTGAGGACACTGAGGCAAAAACAGTTGAGTACTCTAGAGTAGACTTCAAAACTGAGTGGGGCAGGGAGGGGGGTGGAGAGAAAGGGAAAAGGGGCACAGCCTCACCTGCAGTTTGGTGTAGGATGCATTGACCAGCCCATTGCGCAGGATCGAATGCCAGTTCTCAATGTGGGACCCACTGTAAGGCAGGGTAGAATATATGTCTCCTCATGGAATGAGGTTCCCAGGAGCACTTCCAAGACTGCCACTCCCACCCATTCTCACACTCACAGGACATGAAGATGGACACAAATAAACCTAGCAATGGATATGCACATGGATACAGTCACAGGCATGCAAGATGTGTGTGTGTGTGGCTAACCCTTACATTTTAATATACAGTCTCCTCTTCTCTTCCACGCTTCAAACAGTCCCATCCTAAATCCTCAACTGCTGGTTCAATATTTTCATTTGCCTATTATCCTGATATCTCAAATTAAACAAATTCATCTCAAACTCAACACGATTATCACTGATCCCAAATATGGCTTCCAGTAATGAGTTCACATCTTTTTTAAGGAAAGGGTACCACCAACTCCCTTTAAGTTACCTTTAATCTCTCTTTTTCTCTCTCGCCTCTCACAACTGGGCATAAATTGCTGATTTCCTTCAAAGTAGCTTTCAAATCTATCCCTGCTATAATCTGTTCCTTCAACCACATATTTTTATATGTAAAAGTCATTCCTCCTCAACTACATCACAAGTAGCTTGAGAGTAAAGACCATATCTTATGTATCTTTATCCTCTACAGCACCTACCACAATAGCATGTAGTATCTGTTGACTGATTGGTTGATGGACATAGATAACACAAACTCATATGCCTCAAGTGAACCTGCCTTCCCATCCCTCTACATTATTTCTGCCTTAGCCAGCACCCATCCCCAGCCCCGCCCCACTCCTCACTGGAAGGCAAAGGTGCTGCCATAGAGCTTCTTGGCGGTCCGGAACCGAGCCTCCTTGGCGGGAGGGCTGCTCAGCAGGAGGAACTGGTGTGAGGTGTGCATGAACTTCAGCTGCTGCCCAGGGTGGGGGTGGGGTCAGGAAAACAGAGCAGAAATGGAGATCAGGGAGGGAAGGGAGCAAACTAGGCTTGCACTGACCCCAAAGAAAGGAAATATGTGTAGGCCCAAAGACTACTGAGACAAGCCCAACCAGGCAGGTCTAGGACCAATTCAGTTAGCTGGTTTGGAGCCCCTCCCTGCCCCTCACCAGAAATTTAGTGTTTAGAGGGAGAATGGTCACTTACCCTGCTGAGAGGTAGTTTGACAATGTGTGACCTGTTACTAGAGATGATCCTAGGACAAAACAGAGAAAAAACAAAAAGGTAGAATAAGTGTGTGGTTAGGCCATCCTGAACAAAGCAGCAGCCTTGCTCTGCCCCTGGGAGAACAAGCAAGGATTCCAGGGCTGTTTGAGTCCAGGACACTATCTGGATATTCCTGTGGGTGGTAATGTTTGTGTATAAAAATGTAAAAGCGAAGCTACTGACCAGGGACCAGCAAGTTACTGGGTAAACACAATGGATGAAAGAAAGAGAGAAGTGGGAGGTGGGCTGCTACATCTAGGGAGAGAAAAGGATAGAACAAAAGGTCAGCACAAGAGGTCAGCTACCAAAAAAAGTTAGAAAGGTTGGGTCTGTATTAGAATGGTGACAACTTACACTTGGGATTTAGAAACTTAGAACTGGGGCTCAGGAGCCATCCTGCCTGAGCTCAAAGGAAGGCTGAAGGCTCTCAGAGATGAGGGGAATGGAAAGTTATTGTTTGAGCTGCAGAAAAAAAACAGAAGAAACTAGAACAAACTTCCTGAGGATTTGGGGACAGACTGGGCCATATGTAGGCTGAACTTAGAGGATAGGAGAGAACAAAGGCATAAACTGTTGAGGGCTCAGCAAGGGAGTATTATCTCTTATAGTGGACATGGTTTTTTTCTTTTGTGCTTCACTCATGTACCTGTGATGCCATCCTGGATGGTCTATGCCTGGTCATTCCTCATACTAAGAGGGAGCATGTTGCATTGAGAAAGTACTAATGTCAAAGGCTGACTAGACAGAAGGAAGTAAGCTAGAAGGGGAAAGCTATGTCAGGAAAAGAGAAGAGAAATCAAGAGAACAGAAATCAAGATCAGGGAGGGAGGGCAAGGGGTGGAGGGAAGTAGAGAAAGGTCAGAACCTTTGCTAGGAGAAGGGAGTAATAATAGTGCTTCAAGGCTCTGGACAGTCAACATCAACAAGGAAGGGCTTGAGATATGGAAAGGGCATAGAAGAGGGAGACAGACTTCTCTGCATGCATAGAAACCCTAACTGAAATGTAGTGTTAATTCCGACATGCAAGCAGCACTCAAAAACCTATTGGGAAACAAGAAACACCTGAAGAGAACTTGAGACATCACATTAGAATTTGTGGGCTCTTTGTAGGATCTGAGTTCCTGTCAAGGGCAGGTGTATCAGTAAAACCCAAGAAAGAGCAGCCATAATATCTATAACCTTGGGAAGGATGCTGAAACCACCTCTAAGAGAAGGTGTAGGCTCCATGTTTGATACTATGCCCCATTCCCCCACCCGCCAAAGGATGAACCATTCTACTCATACCACTGCAGAAGAGGATGGGCCAGGGGATCCAGCTTGTCCATCTGCTTCTTGATTTCCAGATATGAGCCCTGTAAGACAATGGCCGTAAGGTTATCTCCCAGGAGAGATGGGAGCCCTCCCACTTTCCACAGACTATCAGGGCCCAGGGCAAGGTAGGCACTGAAGACCATACCAAACCAAGAGGAGATGGGCTTCCCACCCTCAAGGACCCCAGTCAGGTTGGGAAGACTCATAAATAAATATGAAAATGACCGAAAATGCTTACAAAACAACATGCAGGTGGGTCTCCCTCATTTTATGCAATTCCTACAGCCCTAAAAAGTTGATTATAAATCAAAATAAATAAATAAATAAAATCAATGTCCCAGAAAGATTAGGCTAAGGAATCCTGTGGTAAAACTTTACAAAAAACATAACAGTCCTTCTGACAAGTAAATCATCCCTCCTGGGTGTATGTTATGTGTTAATCTGAACTGTGATATATAGGATTTGCTGAGAAGAGGCCCACCTGTAAATGTGAGTACAAATGAATGTCTATTCATGCAGAGATTGCAGACGAGGGGTGGGGAAGTCTGGTGAGAGACAGCCTTGAGTCAAAGGATGGTCACTGCTCCATGTGGCTGCCCCACCCCTAGAAGGATAGAAGATGTAGGCCCCTGGGTCTAGTTCCTTACCTCCAAGCCCCCCTCCTCACCCTCCCAACCCTGGACAGAGGTCTTTCCCTCGCTTCTCTAATGCCCTAAGAATTATGGAAAAAACATTAAATAGGAACAACTTGTGAAGGAATTAGCAGCAAAGGTAAAGGTTGAGAGATACATAAGGAGTGAGAAATAGGAGTAACAGAGCTAACAAAACAGAGAACAAAGACTGAGAAGGCTAAAGAGGGAAAACTAAAGAGAATACAGTGAGCGATTTGAGTAGCATCTCTACATCTTCACTCCACTTGCATGAATTTCAAACAGAACAGGGCACTTGAGTGGGCAGGCAGGGGACAGGCAGAGGGTAGAATACCTGGGTCATCTCCCGGATGGACATCACACTATCCAGAGCTTTCTGAAGTCGCTCATAATTCTTCTTCTGTGGAGAATCAATGGGAAGAGAAGAACCAGATGAACAAAAGTGGAGGAGAGTAAGACATGATGAAAAGGATGGGCCAGATGTACAAAATAATTCTAGGCCCCAGGGAAACAGCACAGTATGTCATGGAAAGAACACAGATTTCATGTCAAAAAGTTCTAGAATCACATGCTAGTTTTTTTTTTACCAGCTGAGAGTAATAGGGTAAGTTACTTAACCTCTTAGAACCTCAGTATCCCTGTATGTAAGTGATGATAAAAATTCCCACTACCCTCAGAGAGATGACCTGAAGGTTAAATAACGTATGTAAAGAACCTGGTATAGTGCCTGATCCATAGCAATAAGAGTAATAGTGAAGCACTGTGCTGGGTACTTGTGATGGTTAATTTTGTCAATCATCAATTGTGTCAATTTGGGCCATGGGTGTGTCTGGGTGTGGCTGTGAATGGGTTTCTAGAGGAGATTAACCTTTGAATAGCAGATTGAGTAAAGGAGACTGCCATCCCTATTCAGGTGGGACTCATCTAATCAGCTGAAGGCCTGAATAGAACAAAACAGCTGAGTAAGAGTGAACTTCTCCAGCCTGACTGCCTGGAGCTGGGACATTGGTCTTTTCCTACTCTCAGACTGGAACTGAAAAATCAGCTCTTCTTAGATCTCGAGCCTGCTGGATTTTGGATTGGAACTTACACCATCAGCTCTCCTGAATCTCCAGCTTGCCCACTACAGATCCTGGTACTTCTCAGCCTTCATAATCACATGAGCCAATTCCTTACAATAAATTTCTTTCTCTAAATATCTTCTATTGGTTCTGTTTCTCTAGAAAACCCTAACTTATACAATATTTTATATATATTATCTCCCATTTTTATAACAGTAGATATTATCTCCTTTTTACAGATAAGGAAATTGAGGTTCAGAAAGGTTAAGTGATTTGCCTAACACCATTCAGCTAGGGAGTAGCAGAACCTCAAATGGAATCAAGGTCTGTCTGGCTCCAAAGTCTGTATTATTCCCTATCATAACATAACTAATATTAATCGTTCTCCCCTTCTTCTGAGAAACTCAGAAGTTATTATTGATCTTATATTATTAGTTATGTTTAGTTATTTATTCACTAAAACGGCTAAAGCAAGAGTTCCCAAGAAACAAGTGCTCCATTTCTTCTGTCCCCTTATTCCAAGCTGTTGGAATGACAGCCCAAAGTCTTCCACTGTCTTTTAACACCTCTGTTCCTGAGTCCTGATTTTCTTCCCAAGCAACTATACCTTAGGATTAAAGGCCAGAGTCTTGGGATCAGTGGGGTCCACCACAGAGGGATAAGGCTCAAAGATGATGCTCTTTCTAGGGGACTCCAAAGCTGCCCTACACATGGCCACCAGCAGATCCACCACCTTAAGAGAAAGGAGAGAAAGGGGGCAAAAGCTAAATGATTTCCCAGTGCTGGGAGTCACACAGTACCCAGCCTAGGTCTGCCTTCTGGAGGTGCTCAGCATTTCTCTTTTTTTTTTTTTTGCGGTACGTGGGCCTCTCCCATTGCGGAGCACAGGCTCCGGACGCGCAGGCCCAGCGGCCATGGCTCACGGGCCTAGGAGCTCCGCGGCACGTGGGATCTTCCCGGACCAAGGCACGAACCCGTGTCCCCTGCATCGGCAGGCAGACTCTCAACCACTGCACCACCAGGGAAGCCCAGCATTTCTCTTTTTAAAAGCAAATATGAGGGGTGGAAGAGGGATGGATTTGGAGTTTGGGATTAGCAGATGCGAACAATTATATATGGAATGAATAAACAACAAGGTCCTACTGTATAGCACAGGGAACTATATTCAATATCCTCTGATAAACCATAATGGAAAAGAATTATGAAAATGGATGTATATATATGTATAACTGAATCACTTTGCTCTAAAGCAGAAATTAACACATTATAAATCAACTATATTTTAATAAAATTAAAAAAAGACAAATGTTTATGATTTTTTCATTAGAAAATATAACCTCATTATAAAAATTCAAGAACAATGTTTAAAAGGGTGATTAAAAAAAGAGAAAAATCATCCCCTTGCCCCCAAATCTCACTCCTCACAGGTAACTACTGCTAAGTTTGATGTATATTCTTCCAGATATTTTCCCTACAGAAACTGTTATTTTATTATATAGGCAATAAAAAAAAAAGGATTGTATTATACATACTGTTGTGTTTTCTTTTTTATATATGCTATAATTTTCTATCCAAAAATTTCTACTGCAAAGGACATACCATCATTCTTTAACTGGACCCTGTACAGAGGGGCTTGTATCCATTTTTTTTTTTAAACTATTATGAACAATACTAGGGAATTCCCTGGAGGTCCAGTGGTTAGGACTCTGCGCTTTCACTGCCCAGGGCACAGGTTCAAATCCGGGTCGGGGAACTAAGATCCTGTAAGCCACGTGGCGCAGCCAAAAAGTAAATAAGTAAAATATTTTTAAAAACCCACTATAGTGGGGTTTTTTATACTATAGTGAACATCCTTACACAGAAAAGCATTTCTGGAGATTAAGTTCCAAGCAGTGAAACTGCTGTGTTCCCCAGCCTTTCTTGATCCCAATTCCCCAGCAGCTTTTCCCTCCCCCATACCTCTGCTCCAGTGGCCACCTCCTCTGCAGCTCCGGACATGACTCCCAAGGTGTAGAAGGAGAAAACGCACAGTTCACGAGTACAGACGGCTGGCTGAATGGACATATTAGAGATGGTGATGGCAGGAGGTGTCCAATAAGAAGGTATCATAGTGCAAGAGGGGTGCCTGACCTCAGACAACTCTAGATTGATATTCACATAACCTCATCTTTCCAAATAGGACTGCTGAGATTTGCTTTCTGAGAAAAACAATTATTTCTAGAGTCTCAAGGAGTGTGGACAGAATTCTACCTGTACCATAGATCCAGGAAGAAAGGAAAAATGGAGAGATGAGGAATTAAGGGGCCTCAGCTAAGGGTGCAAGAAAGAGGGTTACGAAATAGAGGCATATACCTTGAGCATGGACCCATTCTGGAAGACATGCTGCTCATCACACACCACGCAGTACTCGTTCAATGTTGGAATCCTCTGCTCTGCATATTTCATGATCTGAGGAGAGAAGAGATTCTACTTATCTTTTGGAAGCCCAGACCCAGATGTAGGAAATAATGTGAACTTCTTTTCCAGTTACTCTCCTACCTCCCAGCCTTGTGCCTAAGGTAGCATCTGTTCTTGGATCCTGTACTTAGTTAAACTGATAGCCTAACTCTAGAACTAAGACTATATAGTATAATAAAAATAAGATCAGCCATGGTAGAAGACCTGGGTTAACATTCCCCCCCTACTACTTAATACCATATATAACTTTGGGCAAGTCAATTAACCTGAGCTTTGGTTTCTTCATTTACAAAGTGGACATTATTCACCTCACAAAGGTACTGAGAGTAAAAAGATGATTTCTGGGAAAGTATTTTATAAACAAGTACTAATCAAACTATTAACATTAGTTGTAGTAATTACAGATTGCCCCCATGTGACAAGTGAGTATTCAGTCCATGATCAGATGCCTGAGAAGCCATTTTAACTACCTAGAACAATCAGCCTGTAAACTGATCAAGACCATAGATAAAACTCTGTGCTGGGAAGACAGCACAAATCCAGAGCTCATGCAGCAATATCCTAAAGTGGTTTTTTGGGGGTTTTTTTGTTTTTTTTGCGGTACGCGGGCCTCTCACTGCTGTGGCCTCTCCCGTTGCGGAGCACAGGCTCCGGACGCGCAGTCTCAGTGGCCATGGCTCACGGGCCCAGCTGCTCCACGGCATGTGGGATCTTCCCAGACCGGGGAACGAACCCGTGTCCCCTGCATCGGCAGGCGGACTCTCAACAACTGCGCCGCCAGGGAAGCCCCTAAAGTATTTTTTACACACTCTGTCTTAACATGGCTTTTGCAACCATGTACACTTTGTGTGTAAATCAAATTGTTCCCATTTCACAAACTTTTGGGATGGTAAATGGACATGCAAGGGCTTTTATTCATTCATTTAATGCAGACTTATTGAATGCCTACTATGCACCTAGCTCAGTGAAAGGTCTCCTTGATTATTCAATAACATAAAAGACTGTCTTCTCAGACCCCATACTCCAACAGAGAAGATGTGGTATGTACACAACTTAATTACAATTCAAGGCAGCATATGGTACCTGACACATCAATGTCATATAAAACAAAAAGCATCAAAAGAGTTCAATGAGAGGAGACACACTTCCAGCTAATACATTTCAAGTAACAGAGAAGATTTTATGGAAAAGCTGGCATCTGAGACTTGACTGCAATAGGCAGATATAGTGAGAAAGGTCAGTGGAGGGAATGACATGAACAAAGATAATGGAGATGCAAAAGTGAAACCATGGGGCATCCCTGGTGGCACAGTGGTTAAGAATCCACCTGCCAATGCAAGGGACACGGGTTTAAGCCCTACTCCAGGAAGACCCCACATGCTACGAAGCAACTAAGCCCGTGCGCCACAACTACTGAGCCTGTGCTCTAGAGCCCACGAGCCATAACTACCGAGCCCGAGTGCCACAACTACTGAAGCCGGCGCACCGCAACGAAGAGTAGCCCCTGCTTGCTGCAACTAGAGAAAAGCCTGTGCACAGCAACAAAGACCCAAGGCAGCCAAAAATAAAAATTAAAAAAAAAAAAAAAAGTGAAACCATGTCTGGAAAATAAAGAGGGTTTAAAAAGAAGCAAATGACCAGAAGCGGCTAAGCAGTGAAAGTTTGTGAGGAAAAGTGAAGCCCACTTGAGCAAGGATGTGCGGGATCATAAGAAAATCAGTGTCAATCCTTCTCTCATCTTGGCACCAGCGCACTTAACATTTGCAATGTCTCATTTGGCACTTGATCGTAAGTGGTCTATAAGTGTTGTCTTCCCAATAATGCTATAAGCTTCTTGACGGTGGAAACTATGCCTTCTTTTCTCCTATCCACACAACACTCAGTATAGTTCTGGAAGCAGAACAGTTCAGGAAATGTTTGCTAACTGACTGAAGAGCTGGGAGATGTTAGGGGATCAGATGGGTCAGAAAACAGGGGAAAGGCTTTGGAATGAACCTTTGGACTTGATTACCTGGACAAGGAATCCATATTCCAGAGTGGGGATGTTTTTGCAGTGACCACTGACCTGATGAGAGGAAAAAGACAGACTCCATGAACCTCCTATGAAGCTGGTGACCAGAAAGACCTCACTCACGCCCACTACCTAAAATTCTCTTAAAGTAGCTAAGCCCTAACGCTGATCAGTCTAAGTAATCCCCAAGCTGCAGAGAAGACCTTCAGACATTTTTGCCAAGGTTCTTAAAAAAGACTCACCTCAGAAAAAACAAAACAAAACAAAAAAAGACTCACCTGTCCTTAAACCCCTTCAAGGTAGGTGGAATAGGTCTGTAAAGTAGCTGACTACCAAGTCCTAACCACAACCTAACAAAATCATACATGACATCTCCGTGGGATGCCCAACCCCAGACTCTCTGCTTCATGACATACTATCATAGAAGCCTGCCAGACTGTTCAGATATAAGTTCTCAACTATTAAAAAATGTGTTCCAGTCTACTCACTCATGATTCATGCCCAGGTTTGGTTTATGATGCCTGGACAACCAGACCCCCACCCCATTTTGAGAAGCTGTATTCCCACATTTCCCCTCCCACCCTCTGACACCCAAGTCAAACCCTCCTCAGCCATGTACCAAAGGAGAGGTCCATGCTGGGGGAGGGAGGCCCACGTGCTGCGGGCACTGGAGACCTGCCTGGGGGCTGGGAGGGTAGCCAAACACCTCTACTTTGGGGTTCTTCATGGTGCAGGAGATGGAACGGTTCATGAGGCGTCCAACTCGAAGCTCTGGTACACCCAATTTGCCTTTCAGCATGGAGTCCTGTATGATAGGGAAACTCGGAGACCTGAACACAGAGCAAAGAGAAGTGATGAGACTGAGGATTCAGTATGAGCACTAGAAGAGGCCTGGAGGGACTTCTCTGGGGGTCCAGTGGTTAAGACCCCGCACTTCCAATGCAGGGGGTGCGGGTTTGATCCCTGGTCAGGGAACTAAGATCTCTCATGTCACGTGGCATGACCGGAAAGAAAAAGAAAAAAAAAGAAAAAAAAGAAGAGGTCTGGAGATAAGAATAGATGAAATGACCTAAGCCAAAGAGCAACTCATATCTGAGGAAAGTTCCATTGGATCAAACTGTCAAAGCAAGTAGATCACTACACAACTGGTTTGATTTTTATGTCATTATCTATGTGTTCTTCAGATTGGAACATGAAGGGCAGGCAAAGGCAAAGCCTAGGTCATTCTCTGCAGCATCTAGGCCAGGTAAGGAATGATACCGTGGAGCGGATGCCTGTTTCACTTAGTGTGTGTGTGTGTGTGTGTGTGTGTGTGTGTGTGTGTGTGTGTGTG
>NW_020837970.1:18601693-18752861 GCF_003676395.1 Aethalodelphis obliquidens
GTGTGTGTGTGTGTGTGTGTGTGTGTGTGTGTGTGTGTGTGTGTGTGAGAGTGTGTGTGTGTGTGTGTGTGTGTGTGTGTGTGTGTGTGTGATTAAACTACTAGGCAAGAAATAGTTGGACCCCAAAGAGCCTAATGTCTGTCTGTCAATAATGGCACCTGGAAAACTACAAATCTGGGTTTGTATTTGCCTTTGGGAAGATCAGAAGGCACCAGGGGGGATATATGTAGGCCTAGGATCAAAGAATTGAGCAATATTTATTTCCAGAACCTAAGTAATAAATAAATGTGCCCTTCCATAAGAGCAAGGACTTGGGGCCTATTAGCTCTGACTCTGCCTCCTTAGGATAGGGAATAAGGATAAGTGTCGAAGAAAGTAAAGATGGAGAGATTAGCATACATTTCTCCAAACATGTACCATGCGCTAGGTACTGTGTTTTACATAAAGGACGAGATATGACTACTAGGTCAGGAGTAGAAGGGTAAAGACACATAGGGGACAGGACCATGTGGGTGGTATTAGTAGTTAAAGGTACAGAATTTAGAGGACCTAGGAAGAGGATAGAATAATTTACATAATCAAGAAAGTAAGGTGGAGGCTTAGTTGAGATTACAGTGATTAGAGATAATCAGCTCATGGAGAAACTTACTTGGGGATGGGTGAGAAGATGCTGAGGCCAGCTCGGAACTTCTTGATGGTACCACTTGCCTTGAACCAGCTGTGCCTCTTCTCCTGCTGGGTCTTTAAGAAATCGTTGCTGAGATGTTTCCATTGTTGGGATGTAAACATACCCAGGATCCTAAAGAATTAAAGAGCAACAGGCTTAGAGAAGCTCAGGCAGGGGAAGCCCAGGTCAAGAAATAGGACTATGAAAGGCAACTAATCTAAAATTCAGACCCAGGGACTGCAAAGCTAGTTGTTGTAGGGGAAGGTGTGTCTCAAGACCCCACTGATAATAATCTTAGCACATGGAAATGTACTGTCCTAAAGTACCTCTTTACCTTCGTGGGTAAATTCCCACTCCCTTACCTAGTCTAATGGACCAGAAAAATTCTTAGATGCTTTGCCTTTAGAGGGAGATCTCAAAGGTGAGTCTTCAAAGGCTGTGAACCTGGCAATTTACTGCCAAGAAGAGCTATACTGAAAGTGGAACAGAAGTGGTGAGTACCACCCTCTGCCTTATGAATAGTGAAGAAAAGGACAAGGGACACGAAGGGTATGACATTGTTAGGCAAAACATTACATCCCCAAATTTATGGTTTCCAACTTGGGCTGGGCCCTCAGCTAGTCTTGTCAGTCCTTTCACTTGTCCTTGATCAGTTCTCTCTAGTATCACTCTACCTTATTATTCTAAATCCTTATCACCTTCTTTAAGCTCCTAACTTCACCTACAACTGATAATCTCTCTTCTCGATAGAAAAAACTGAAGGCATGAGACATCATCTTCCATAATTTTGCAACCCTACTACAGAATCCATTTCCATTTCTACCCTTACTTGATCCCTCCATTCTCTGGAGACAAGGTAACCTTCCTATTAAGGATCAATTGCTCTGTTTGTCCTCTAGATCTCAGCCCCTCATGGGACCTTGATCTGTCAATCATACCCCTCTCCTGTCAGTTCCTTTACTGAAGTCTACAAAAAGTTTCAAGTTTCTTTACCTCAGCCTAGTTATCTCTCCCTCTTCCCCTTATATCCTCATCCAAATTTCTTAATCCACACTTATTGTTTCTATTTTGTTGCCAATCACTCACTTCTCCAGAATACTTACTGTATTCTGGTTTCTACCTTCACCACTCCACTACAATTGCTCTCACCTTGATGCTAAATCCAACAGAAACTCCTAAGTTCTCCTCTTACTCATCCTCTCTGGCATCTGGCCCTCCTTGTAGAAATGCTCCTCCTTGCCTTCTCTGATTCTATTCTCTTCCCATTGTTCTCCAATTTCTCTGACCTACCTTCAGTGTTTCTTCTTCCTCTACCTACTCCTGCTATTTTGTCTGGGTTAAGGGGTGTTCTGCCCTTGATTTTATTTTCTTCTCATTCTATCATGCTCTCCTTTAGCAATCTCATATTCTACACTGGGTGCAAGTCTCACCCATACATTGCTATATAACTTCAACCTGAACCTCTCTTGTAAGTATCAAATCTACATATCTAACTCTGTATTGAGCATCTCCACTGGAATATCCTAAAGTTAACTTTAAACAACATGTTTAAAATGGAAATAACTATCTGTCCTCATCCCACAAACGTGCTCTTCTTCCAAATCCCCATATAAATGAGTGGTATTATAATTTACCCAGACATCTAGGCTGGAAACCTAAGAGTAATATTCCACTATTCCTTGGCTCTTATCATATACAACATACCCAAATCATTCTTCAAGTCTTATTGATTTTAAACCCTGCAAATTTCTCTAGTCTATCTCTCATCTCTAATCTTACCTACAGTTGTACTTTGGTTCAGGCTTTCATCATCTCATGTATGGACTTCTACAAATGCCTCCTATTAAAACAGTTCTGGTCTCTTATCTCATCCCTCCTACCAATTTTGCACAGTGCTACCAGAATGGTTTTTTTTTTTCTTTTCTTTTTTTTGCGGTACGCGGGCCTCTCACTGTTGTGGCCTCTCCCGTTGCGGAGCACAGGCTCCGGACGCGCAGGCTCAGCAGCCATGGCTCACGGGCCTAGCCGCTCCGCGTCATGTGGGATCTTCCCAGACCGGGGCACGAACCCGCGTCCCCTGCATCAGCAGGCGGACTCTCAACCACCGCGCCACCAGGGAAGCCCTAGAATGTTTTTTTAAAAGCTAAATCTGACCATATCCTTTCTCTGCCTAAAACCTTTCAATGCTCCCAAAAGCCCAATATCCTCTCTGATTTGGACTCCTTCCTGCTTCTCTGGCTTTAACTTTAGTTCCTACCATTCTCCCCTTGCATTTTACTAGCAATACATAACTACTTGAAGCTTCCTACACACATGCTGCTTCACATAACTATGCCCTTGCAAATGTTATTTACTCCATTGTCTACATGGGCAACTCTTATCCATCCTTGAAAACCAGTAATCATCTCCCTTTCATCTTTCATTCATCCACCTGCCACCAGACTGAGTTACACCTACATCTTCCTCTGTGTTCTTTCTAAATCTTACATATTCACTTGTATTAGAACATGTATCCACTGGACTCTATTTGGAACTTGACTGAGTTTACTTCTCAGTATTGTATACCAAATACTTAGCAAGGTGCTCAACACATTCAATAAATTAAAACTGTCTGAAATCCTAGAGCCCCCACTCTGAGGAAATGTGATGAGCATGACTCTAATTCCAGGGTTGCACTTTTCCTTAAATGCTAAGTACTGATGAGTTTCACCTCTCACCTCCAGGAAGCCTCAAGGCCAGATACCCCAGAAACACAAGCTCCCTTACCTAACCATAAATTTGGCTCCCCAAATTTATTTTAGTCTTTCTTGGGCATATCTCAGAAATACACTTTTGGAAGGAAACATTCAAGAGTCTGCCTGTCCATCCACATGTCCATTTCTCTTTCTCTCAATGTTCATAACCAGAAAGATCAAAGTTCTTACTTTTTCAACTGAAGACCCAGCCCAAATCCTTCCTTATTTGATGGCTGGAAAACCTCAATTGATGGTTCTGCAAAGAGAAGAGAAAGCTCCTACTATGTATCCATGTCTATCCTCCTGGGAGTCTAAAGCCCCAGTTCAGTGGATTAGCTTCCTCAGATTCTAAGGGTACTCTAAACAATAATGGTGGACAAGGGAAATATCTGAGGCAGAGGGTAGATTCTGGGAACTGTCTGACCAATTTCAGATAGCCTCAACTTATACTGGAAGTTGAGGGGAAGGGGAGGAATAAGTAATATCTGGGAACAGAAAGGCCTTTAAGGCATGACTATCAGGCAATAGGGTATGAAGACACCAATGAGAAGAGACTGAAAAGCTCCTACCAATGGCCTACAGATTACACCAACAGGTCTTGCTCCTAGTTTTTCTCTACCTCAGTTAACTTAGGACTTTGGATGAGACCACACACAGAGCACCCACATGCCCAAAATCACTGCCTTTACCCGGTCCATCAAGGTACTGGGAGAGTGAAAATCTCAGCCTCAACACAATAGGTTCTGTCCGGAGGACCTTCCAGGCTGTAGAAACTTCCTCCTAAAAGAGTAAGGTCAATAGTTTCTAGTTTAGCAGCAGAGAGGAATGGACTTGAAGTTTTCGCTATATGATACACACATGCACACAGCACTGTCTGCTGATGATCTAGGAAAAACAGGCATGAATAATATGTGCTTCAAATACAGCAGTCAGGAACAAGACTCCAGGCCTACATGGCAAAATCCACAAGCCCAACTAGACATGTTGTTGGCAGGTACCAGCACCACTTACATCGAGGAAGCTGATGTTGATGTGGAGGTCAATGTCCACGTCATCAATAGTTCCATATTCTCTATAGAGATACAGGCAACCACAAGTGAGACTCATTAAGGGAGAAAGAAGGGAACAGAGACTGAGGTGAAGGGAGAACTGAGCCTGGGGATAAGGGAGAGGGAAGGGTGGAAGGCAGCTCTGTATTTAGGTTCTTAGCTACAGCCTGAAGCCACTTTTATGATCTGGGCCTTTGCCAGGCCAGAAGCCCTTCTTACCTCAAAGGTGAAACTATCAGCCTAGAGGAGTCTAGGATACGAGGGAACTTCTAAGAAAAGTGGCTATACTTTCCTACTTACTCCTGTCAGCCAACCTCAAGTATTCCAAGTAACTCCCACCATCATTAAGCTCAAAACTTATCAAGGTCCACTAACCACCCGCGCCCCTATCATACCATAAAGAAAAAACCTCTACCCTTTTAACAACTCAGAAAGAAGTGGCTGAGTCCCCTGACATCCCTGAAGTAGAGTCCCACCTGATGGATACAGAGTTTTCACTGTAGATCTCCTTCACTGCTTCAATGTCTGCATCAAGCTGTGGGTGTCGATATAAGTCAGCTGCACAGCTCCCCTAAGTCAGGAGGAAAAATGGTGGAGGGGAAAGACAGAGGGGAAGAGATGAAAAACAGAACATGATGAAACATCCAGAACAGGGATATCAAACTACAGCAATACATACAAGCAAAAGCTGCGTATGTGAAGGGGCTTTTGGTGGTGGCCATAGTTGGGCCACCAGACAAGTCTCATTGACAGACAAGTCTCCCTCCATCACCACTCTAGGAAGTTTTAGGAGACCAACTGCAGGCTTTGCTTAAGGAGTTCACATCCTTAAGCCTCAGCTTCTTCTCTGAACCCTGACCAGGACACTTAGGGATCCCTTCTGTAAGAACTCAGAACAGACTGAAGAGTACAGAATTTAACTCAGATTGGTTCTGTCTAGAGTCCAACATTCTTGCTCAGGATCATGCCCTAGGCAGTGATAGCATTAAACAATCATTGGTAGAATAATCTTTTAAAATTTTGACCCTAATGAATGAAACGACCCCTGCTGGCTAGTGAGGGAATAGCCAGAAAATAATGTTTTACAACTAAGAACATATGGGTCAGCGGTCCCCAACCTTTCTGGCACCATGGACCAGTTTCCTGGAAGACAATTTTTCCACAGACCAGGGTGGCAGGGGTGGAAGGTGGGGGTGGGAATGGGGATGGTTCGGGCAGTAAGGCGGGCAATGGGGAACGGCAGATGAAGCTTTGCTGGCCTGCCGCTCACCTCCTGCTGTGCAGCCCAGTTCCTAACAGGCCACGGACCACGGACCCCTGATATGGGTAACCTCCATGTACAGAGGGTGTAGTTTACACTGGGAAAGATATGAGTTCCAGGCAAGAGCAAAGATATGAAATCAACATTGACAAGGCAATCCTCAGATTACACTGATGTTGTATCTTCATCTCTACTCCAAAATAATCTTTCATTCTTGACGTATCCAGAGAAAAGCACACATTTAGACCATCCATCACGGGTTTTGGGGGCTGTAATCTCACCTGAACTCCATAGAGAAATTCCTCTGATTCATTATCTCCCTCCGAATCATCATCATTCCAGAACTGGCCTTTGATGTCCTAATGATGAGAAATAAGGATACAACCCTTTGTTGGGTCCCTGTTATCCCACTGAACAGAGTGGGGTTAGGATGGGAAACAGGTTTCCACAAAGAATGGGAGGTCCCTTGGGATAGAATAACTGAGGCCCTAATCCCTTTGCTCCCTTCCCCTCACCCTTTGGGAGCGTCTCACTCTCTTCCTGAATCTGGTCATATCCATGGTCTAGCACTGACTTGGTGTCATGGAGGAAAGCGGTAGGGAATTTTAGCCTTCTTAGGTATGGGGTATGATGATTGAGGCTCTGATAGCCAGTGGGGGAGGTATGAGGAAGATTTCAATGTCAAGGTTGATTCCTAGGCATATCTAAGTTCTAGTACAAGCTGGCCTCTTCTGGATCATTACCCAAGATGGCTCTCAAGCATACCTAGCTCTTTTGTCTCATAACTCCTTTCCTAACCCTTATTTAACTCTCCCCTTCCTTCCCAAGAAAGCTCCCTATACACACACCAAGTAATACTGTTTCCATGCCCCTTCTCCTTCCTTTAACTTCAAATAGCCATTCTATTTACCAAAAGGGTAGGAGGGAAAACACCGGGAAAACGTGAGGTCTGCACTTTGTTCCATCTACCCCTGGATGATCAGTTGGAGAGATGGGCAGTCAGTTCTCACCATTGGGTCAGTGGGTCACACACACTCCCAGGTCAGTGCTAGGCAGCACCCCTCCATACCACCAGTTGAACCCAGGCCAACGAGATGGGCATTTAGGAGGCCACAAAGGGAGACAAGGGAGGGAGGGGGAGATGTCAGGGGCTGACTGGAGATCTGCTGAGGAAGGCAGGCTCTACTGTTGTGGTGGTAACAAGTCACTGTCCTGTAGAAAGTAGACAACAATTGATCTCATCACCACTTAATAACTGGGTGGCATATACACAAGCACACATTTATGGGTACACTTTTATTATACATATGTACAGACACTTGCACACAGAGACATACTTGCATGCATGTACACACACTTGTACACACAGTTCTTTAAAAATAATGAACCGTGAAAGCACTATACAAACATAAGACATTATTGTTCTCCAGCTGGAGAGTTGAGATTGAAGCAAGTTCTTGCTCTAGTTCATAATGCTATATCAACCCCGAAGCCAAAAATGATGACGGTGGGACCAGATGCTTATGCTACTCAGTCTAGTCAGTTCATTTTAGAATATTCTTCATAGTGCCAACCACCATCAGAAGCAGACTCTTTTTCTGGATTCTTTACCTCTAGTTACTTCTCCAAATTGAGTCATTATCTCTTTTAACACCAGTATCCATAAAAGCCTTTATATAACAACCATAGCTACGTTTAAAAGTCCTCAACAACACTGATCATTCTCCGGTAGACACAGTCTGAGTTGTCACAGCCAAAATAATGCCCTGGATTCCTCCTGGAACCTACTCCCCAAATAATGTAATAATGATCCTTAGAAATGCTCAGAAAAACACTAACCCCTACCCCTTTCACAAGATTAAAAACCACTGTCCTAGGCCTTCTTGGCTCTGCATTTATCTCAGTTTCATCCACTCCAACCTTACACAGAGGTGTTCTTGGTCTTTAACATGGTTCTATTTAATCTTAGGTTTCTAGATCAGTGGTTCTCCAGTAAGGTCTGTGGATGTGCAGCATCAATATCACCTGGGAATGTGTTAAAAATGTAAAGTCTCAGACCCCCTACTGAGACCTACTAATTAGAAACTCCAGAGGTCTAGTAATCTGTTTTAACAAGCCCTCCAAGTTATTCTGAGAACCACTGTTCTAAATCCTTGCATGTTCCAAGGGCCTATGGTCTGTTCCTCAGATAACAACTTAAACTTGGTAACTGACGCAGAATGGAGTTATAAAGCACAATGCCAGGGCAAACAGCACAGCAGTCCTCCAGCTGGCAGTGCTGACAGACCCATCAAAAACAATATGCAGGAAAAAAAATGCAAAAGGAAACTGCAACTGAAGTTTAGAGGTGAAATGGCCTGATATCTGAGATTTGCTTTAAAATACAACTCCAGCACAAAAAGTGGGGGGATGGGGGGGAGATGAAATAAACATGGCAAAATGTTGATTACTGACGAAGCTGAATGATGAGTACATAACGGTTTCTTACACTCTCTACTTCTGTATATAGTTGGAAATTTTCATAAAAAGAAAAAAAAATCAGAGTCTACTCTTGTACTCTTGTAAGGGCTCTCTCTAAAAAGTTAACTCTAAATGTGAACAGGAAGATTACCACTAAGACTCCATAAATGTCTTCTTGCTGTTCTTCAAACATTATCAAGCATCTTCCCACCACAGAGCCTTTGCCCCTGCTGGCCACCCTTCTTGGAATGCTTTTCAACCAGATACCCACACGGCTTACTCCTCTACCCTTTCAGATCTCTGCTTGAAGGTCACCTTGACTATCCTATATAAAACAGCAAAACCCCAACACACAACATACTAGCACTCTCCATCCCCCTTCCTTGCTTTTTTTCCACAGCACCTACCACGCTCTGACGTACAAAATGTTTGTTTATTGCATTTATCTCCCACCAGAATGTAAGCTCTATGGTGGTAGAGGCTTTGACTCTTTTGTCTATAATGTCAGCCCCTCAACATGCATTTATTGAATGAGTGAATGAATGAATGAACTGTCTGCTGGAGACGTAAGCCAAAGGGGAGAGACATACAAGAACTTAAACACATCTACGCAGACAAAAATCATACAGAAATGATTTTAAAAAGCAAGACTCCATTCACCTTCAAGAGCAGCCGAGAACCAGAATATGAAGATCTGGTGGCTGTGTTTGTGAGATTTGAAAATAAACAGTCAGGTGCTGATCTGGATGATCACAGAGGAATAAAGAGGGAGGCACTAATGTCCAGCCTGGGCTGTCTCGGGTTGGGTGGTAGGATGATGACAGCGTAGGCCAGAAGTACCAACTTTCACAAGCTCTCTGTCACTGTGGAAGTCAAGAAAACTTAGTCTCTCTCCAAGGGCTGTTGCTGCTTGGTTTCTGTTGTTATCACAAGGAGAAAAAGGTAGTTCAGAGGAAATTTTTCCTGTCCAGGGAAAAGACAATTCAGAAACTACCACCTTTTTCAAACCAGGCTGTTTCAGTGAAAGGGACTCCCACCTTCTAATCTCACAGCTCATTTCTCTGGAGAGATGGAGAATGGGTTTAAATAGTGAAGAGTGGGAAAAGGGGAATGGTGGGTAGTTATGGAATTCATGGAATCACAGACATTTTAAAGAGGAATAAGCCTGAAAGATGGTCTATTTCAAAGCTTTCATGTTATGTATAGAATAATCAGGTGTAGGGAGGTCGAGCTACTTGTTTAGGGTCAGGAGTAAAGTGGAATTGGGACTTACGCACATCTGACAGGTTCTAATTACAGCCACTCCTCCTGTGATTTGGTTACAACCACTTAAGGGAGTTGTTAATGAATTAAGCAAGAGAGACCTATCTAACTTATCCAAATGAGGTAAAGCAGGGAACCTTTCAAGAAAGGCCAGGCCAAATACAGACTGCGTGAAGAATGCCCAGAGAAGGGTGTCTGTTGTTCAGTGCTTTGGATGATGGCAGCTAACGGAGAATTTGCACGGGGACAGGCCAAATGTAAATAAGCCTCAAGTCCGGATGACAAAGGTCCTGGCCTAGGCCCAAGGGCGCTTCCCCGGTGTGACAACTTTACATCTAGTCAAAGCCTCCGATCTCAACGTTTATACTCTGGGTTTGACTCCCAGCTTTGTGGTACTGGGCAAGCAGGTTACTCCGCTCTACAGCGAGTGCTCCTCTCAGAAAGCCTAGGCCATGTAACAAAGAGTGCGGGGGAGAAGCCACAGACCTGCGATTCCCGCTATCCAGGGTACCCGGCGGAGGCAGAGGCCGGCGTGAGCCTCTGAACACTGGCTGCCACCGCGCTCTCAGGACAGGCCCTAAGGCCTCCTTTAGAGGAGCAATTAAAAGCTCTTCTCCGGCTTCCTCCGGAGACCCCAAAGACACGCAACACCTGCCTCCCGGGGAAGAAGCTCTGTGCCCGATCTGGGTCGCCAGCAGCCCAGCAGCCCAGCCTTCAGCGAAGCCTATCAAGGCCAGGAGGGCCCCTCAGAGCCACCCGGCGCAAGCCCCTCACTTTATCCACCCCGGCCGAGGCGGGGCGGGCCCCACACCCTTCCCGCGGCCCGGCCGCCCCGCCCCGTCCCCGTGGCGGCCGCCTCACAGGCTGGCCTCGTGAGTACTCACGGCGACCCCGGGCCGCGCGCGGCCGCCGCCGAGGGAACTAGCGGCCCGGGACGCCCCGCGGGGGCGGAGCGGCAAGCCAAGGGGCGGGGGCCGGGCCGGGCGGACGAGGTCGCGCAACTCCACGCCTCGTCGTTCCGTCACGGCCGCGCTCAGCCACTCTGCGCACGCTCGCGCGCCGGCACCGTGACCACGTGACCCGCTTCGGACCTACTGCCACGCGACCTACCCCTAGGCCCACCACCTCCCCCGACGCCTGGTTGGGGCGCCTGCGCAGTGATCGCTGGTTGGGAGCGGGGTGCGGAGCGGAGGGTGGCGCCTGCGCCATGGGGCTGGGCGGGTACGTGGAGAAACAAGAGAGGCCCGGCGGGTGCATGGAGGGCCCTATGAGGAAAGCTGTTGGCGTTTGGCGCCCCTTGTGGTTGGGAGGAAGGAGAGGGGAAGGCAGTTCCGGCTACCTCTCTACTTTAGAACCCGGGTGGCGGATAAAGATTGAGACGGTCCCCCTGAGACCCTGCTGACTCCAAGAATCTCTAGTTCGTAACACCTTAGGGTCTTTTAATTCTTTTGTTTTTAATTTTTTTTTCTTTTTTGGCTGCACCACTCAGCATGTAGTTCCCCTACCAGGGATTGAACCTGAGCCACCTGCACTGGGAGCACAGAGTCTTAACCATCGGACCGACAGGGAAGTTCCAGCCTTTTTTAATTCTTAAGTTTAACTCTTTTGCTCCCCTGGTAGCTGTGGTGTGCTGGAAAGCACTCTGGCCTTCTGTTGGGACAATCTGGGTTCAAAGCTTGGTTTCAGCACTTACTGATTGTTCAGGCTTAAACCAAGACTTTCACTTTCTGAGTCTTAGTTTTCTCATCTGTAAAGAGAGAAAATATCATCTGGGGACAGTGATATCTGTTTAATGGGGCTGTTGTGGTGAGGATGAAATGAGATGGTGTGTCGAACCGTATGAATATGCAGGTATTTGACTCTTTGTATTTTACAAAACAGAAATTTCATATGGTTCAACCTAACACATATAAAGTAACCAGCAGAATACCTGGGACTAGGAAGTCGTCCAAAAATGGAAGCTGTTAACCGTGGTTATTATGGTTATTCCCCTGAGACGTGGCCAGACCTCCCTTCATCCTTATCAGAATTGGGTGTCTTGGAGCTCCCATGTGCCCCTCTTTTCCATCAGCACTAATGGGGAAAAGTTTATCTTATATCTACTTACCTTCCTCATTTCCTCTTTTTAGCTAGACACAGCATACACAAGGAAGGCTTTGGCTCTGAGTGATGTAAACACGTGACATATCTATCCCTCCGGAGCTGGCCTCAGTCAGAATTTTTGCAGTGAGGGACTTCCCTGGTGGCGCAGTGGATAAGACCCCGTGCTCCCAATGCAGGGGGCCTGGGTTCAATCCCTGGTCAGGGAACTAGATCTAGATCCCACATGCATGCCACAACTAAGAGTTCACCTGACCCGGCACAACCAAATAAATAAGTATATATATATATATATATATATATATATATATATAAAAAAATAATTTCACAGTGACTTTTTTACACTTGGATAACCTCAGCATCTCCCTTCTCACTCTCCCTCCTTTTGATATCCCTGCTCTTCTCACCTGGCCTCTGAGCCTGGGCTTCAACACTGTCTTAATATTAGTTTGTTACACCCATTGTGTATAATAACTGAAAAAAGTTAGGTATATAAAATAACAGGACTTGGAGCCTTAGTGGCAGAATGTAGAAGTTCAGAGTCATTGGGGAAGGAGTTGGCTCTGCTCCCTCAAACAACTCACCAGCAAGGGCCTTATAGCAGCTTTGGAGAGCCAAGCATGTATGGAAGTGTTCGAACAGAAGCACTTTGGGTAAGCACGGGAGGTCTGTCCCCATGAGTGAAATGTCAAAGTCCAGTATTCCATAACCTTTCAGGATTTCCCCTCCTCACTTCCCCCCAACTCACACCACCAACTCTTCTACTCATTATGAATCCCATAAATCTCAACTGCGTCATAGTCGATCAGTATTTTCCTGGCTTCACTTTTTCCATCCGGTCTAGATCCTACGGTCAGTTACTTTAACCACATTTTTGCTAATATGCTTGCCCTTAAAATCATAACCACAGATTTTCCAGCCATCTACCTTCTCTATTCTCCTATCCTAAACCAGGATAACGGAAATCACCCAGTCCCGCAGAATTGAGCTTGTGAGTGGACACTGCTTTATGTTAGTCCAGCCCACGAGCCCTATTCTTTGGGAATTAAGTTTTCCACACTCTCTCTCCAGATCTATAGGCTCCAGGGCCACGTTTGTCTTCTGTGACCCCTGGCATTCTGGCTGCAGTTTATCAAACTGTGAGTGGATTCCTAATGTGAGCTGAGCTAAGCAAATGTTCTCTCCTGGGAATCTTGGATTAGGGCTGAGAGATTATGATTCTAACTGGACTGGTTTCTTGAGCAGAAGAGATACATAAACTCAGGAGCTATGGTGCATCCACCTCCCAGATACTATGAGGAATGAGGAATGGAGAAAGTTTATTTGCAGAGAGAGAATGAAGCCTGGACAGCAGAGACCAGAAATCATGAGACTGCTGTCTGGTTCCTGAAAGTTTCCCAGACCATTTCTGAGGCCCTCTGACCTTAGAATCTATGAGTCACCCTTATCTAGAATAAATCGTTAAGAAAACTTACCCTGGACCCGATATAGAGCTACAACAAATTCACAGTCTCCTCAGCTAGGCCCTGAGTGTACCCAGCAATCCTTCTACACATCAGCTTCCGCCACCATCCCCCCTTCTGCTTCACAGAGAAAATAAAGGCAACGGGGAGGAAACTGCTTTAATGTTCAGCCCCCTCCAAACATTTGAATCTCTCCCTCCCTTTCTTTCTCAGAGGTAGTGAGGTCTCCCTTCAAATCCAAGCTTAATCGTTTCACTGCAATTTGTTTTTCACTCCCTTTGTCTCTTCAGGAAATTTGATCCTTTATTTTCATCTCTCTTTCATGGATAGTCAACTTTTTCCTCTCTCCTACTCTTTGATCTCCGCATATAAACTTGATCAACTAGCCCAACCTAAAAAAAAAAATCCAATTTTAATCCCACACATTACTGATTATTACACACTTTTTCTTGCCTTCAACCAAGCTTCTAGGGAGTGGTTTACACTCTCCATCTCTACTTCCTTACCTCCCATGTGTTCCTTAAATCTAGTGCCATCTTACCTCTCCCCCAAATCTCTACTGAAAATACTTTCACCAAAGTAACAGATGACTTCCGAGCTGCCGAACCCACTGGAAAATTCCAGGCTCAACTGATTTGACCGTTGATGTCAGTTGGCATCGTTGATCAGCAGTCCCTGCATCCCTTTCCTCTGTTGGCTCCTATGGGCTATGTTCTTCCAGCTTCTTCCTAAACCTCACGTGGCTCTTTCACAACTTCCTTAATAGACTCCTTTTCTGTCATTCATCATTTAAATAATAATAATTTTTAAAAAACAGTTCAGTCAACACCCATTTCTCATTTCATCACTCTTTCCAGTGACTTCCCAGAATCTGATTCACCTTCCTGTGTTACAGGTCTTGGAGGTAAGCAGAGCCGACCTTCCATGACAGATATTGAAAAGGTTGGGTCTTTGCTTTCCCAGCTTTTTGGCATCTAAGACAGAGGTATGTGACCTAAGCTTGGCCAAGTAGCCCCCAGAAAAGTAGATTCTGGAGTAAATGATTCAGAGAAATAGAACCATGGAGAATTCATCCTGGTGGCAGTGGCCACAGTGCAATCAGCTCTATCCTGTGCTTGGGGGCTATAGTGGTATGGGTACTGGTGGTGGTGACATCCAGTGTCCAATGGTGATGACAGTGGCAATATTCTCACGGTGCTGGTCTGACATCTGATTTTGGCTTTTGCTCTGGTGGACTGGCCTCCCATTGTTCCCAGTTGTTTTTCAAGCTTGCATGTCCTGCTTGGCAATCCCGTGACCCACCCAGTGCCGTTTCAAGAGACGGCTTTTCTAGAATTTGAAGAAGAATAGATACATGTATATGTTACCAAAAAAACCAAAAACAAAAAATAATAAGCCTGGGAAATCTTTTTCTTAGAATGAGAGAGGGGTAAATGAGAACACTTACACAGCAAAAGTGTTTATAGTTCTTTGCTAGCACTAAAAGAAAAAAGTGGCTTTTCTGTTTAAATCGTCCCGTGTGACACACTGACTGCAGGTGACTGGGACTCCCGAATATACATCTCCATCCTTTACCTCTTGCATTTCAAGTTGCCTTTTAGACAACTCCACTTGTATGTCTCACAGGCAAACTCTTCTTCTTCCTCTCAATCTGCATTTTTTTCATGACCCTAGCTTAGTAAATAGCACCTATGACTTGTTCAGCCGGAACCCTGAGAGGAAAACATCTTAGACTTCTCCCACCCTCATGTGAACAGAACAAATTTTACCTGTTATTAAATTTTAAATCAATCCCTCTTTTATATTTCTACTCTTCTTCACCAGAACCATTGTACTAGCCTCCTAAGTAGCCCAGTATCAACTCTTCTGATCTCTTCTCCACTTAGCTGCCTAGGGGAATCTTTCTAAAACCCAAAGCTGATCATGTCATTCCTCTGTTAAAATTCTTCAATGGCTCCTTACCACCTCCAGGATAAAATATGTACCCCTTCTATGGCTGTGACTCCTAACTGACTCTCAGCCCTCCCTCACCTGCATCCTACGCTCCAGCCAGGTCAAACTACATGTTTTTACAGACCACGCAGGACACGTCTTTACATTCTATGGCTACTTAGTGGGGCTGACAGTCACAGTGCCACCTCTGCTCCCTTCCGTTTTCCACCACCCAGAGGTGGATACATGACCCATCAGGCCAGGCAGGAGACTCCATCCCCCTGGCCAAAGTGATTAGTTCAGGTAAGGGTTTGTCACCTAAGCAGAGCCAATCATAACCTTCCCCTTAAACTCTCTTGCTTTTGAGGCCATGGTGCCAGGAGCATATGAGATTGAAGCTGCTGGCACCCAGCTGTCTATCACAGGAAGAACGTATATTTATGGCAGGAAAGAGAAGGGGACAAGGAACGAAGATAAGCAGAGCCCTGAGAGATGAAGTGAGAGAGGTCTGATGACATTTGTTTGAGCCCTTGAATTCAGCCCTGCGTGGTTGGTAATAGCACTACACTTCTCAGCTCCCTTCTTGCATAAGCTGGTTTGGGTTCATTCCTGTCGCTTGAAATTAAACCAGACCTGATACACAAATGGAATGGTGTGTGCAATCAACAGACTCTAGAATGTATACCTGGTGGAACTGAAGTGAAGTGGAGGCAGTGTGGGGATCTGCCCATCCTTGAGTGGGAAGTTAGAAATCCCTGTTATGTGGTATCAGGTCAGCTGGTTACATGATCTTCTTTTTTTTTTTTTTTTTTTTTTTGTGGTACGCGGGCCTCTCACTGTTGCCGCCTCTCCCGTTGAGAGCACAGGCTCTGGACGCGTAGGCTCAGCGGCCATGGCTCACGGGCCTAGCCGCTCCGCGGCATGTGGGATCTTCCCGGACCGGGGCACGAACCCGTGTCCCCTGCATCGGCAGGCGGACTCTCAACCACTGCGCCACCAGGGAAGCCCCATGATCTTCTATTTTATGTGGAGCTTTGGGTCAGGCATCCATCCTAGATGGAGACTCCAGGGACACACTGGACAAATGTCTGTATGTTGGCGTATGCTGGCCTCTCGCAAGATTTCTAGCAAGGAACTGCAGTTCAGCTTGCTTCCATGCTGGCAGAACCAGACCATATGCAGCTTTGTTTAGAGTTGCCTTTATTGCCTTTGGCCTACTAGCTAGACTGCCAAAGGTCAGATAATCATGTGTCTTACAGATTATAAAAGCCAGATCCTCTACCCCAAACTAAAATGAGTGAGAACAAAGGCAGAGAGGTGGGACATCAAGCAGGAGATACTGAAGCTTAGGGCCTGGAAAGTTCTAGAGAAAAAGCCTGATGCTCCGAGCCACACCTGAATGCATCTTTTTTCTCCCAAATTAAATAATGTTTATTTTACTTAAAATTCAGACAGTCCTGGGGGTTCTGGTGCCTGGGGACCCTGGCTGTGAATCCTGTGGGAGAGAGTGAAATGTATTGGTCACAACCCTCATGCACCTTTCTGGGCTTCCTGGGCCACCTCCGTCTTTCTTTCTCTTGGTTGGCACCCCACCCGTGCCAAGCAGCCCCTCCACTTCCACATTTGTGGTAGAAACCTCCCAAGCAGCCACCCAGAGGGTGATGCAACTCAGAAATGCAGTGGAGTTAGCTCTCCGTGAAGTGCACCTTGGCCAGTAGAAAACAGGAGATGAGAGGGGAACAGATGGGAAAATTCCC
This sequence comes from Aethalodelphis obliquidens, assembly GCF_003676395.1. Lineage (NCBI taxonomy): Eukaryota > Metazoa > Chordata > Mammalia > Artiodactyla > Delphinidae > Aethalodelphis > Aethalodelphis obliquidens. Next base: position 18,618,381 of record NW_020837970.1, read on the forward strand.
TCTCAATTCTCCTCCTGGTGAACGGTTCTAAGGTGAAGTTTCTCCCTGCAAACACCATGTGCTTTAGCAAACAGTCCTGTCAAGTCACCTGTTCTCTCCTCACAGCTCATGTGAAACAGTGGCCACCGCAGTAATATGTTGTCTTGCGTTGCTTCACATCTTTCTCCCCTGCCACATGTCTCTTCTCCCCTCTCATTATCCTGGGCTTCCGTCTCCCCAAAGGGTGTGAGCACTTTAATCCTTGCCTCAGAGTCTGTTTTCTAGAGCACTTGCGTTAAGATATGGAGCTGCTGTCAAAGCCCCCATCCCAACACTGAGTCCCAACAGTGGGGTAGCAAGAAGGTCCTGAGGGCGCAACTGATGTTTCCTGCTCACGTGCAGGAAATCCAGCCCAGGCTGCTGGATTCCTGTCAGAGGCCCGGTGGCAAGGGTGCAGGGTCAGCCCATTTCTGGCATACTCCCTAGAAGAAGCTGAGGCTAATTTTCTCAGGCTCTTTCTGTGGTTCCCTGCATTTTCTCCTGGGTACGTAAGACTTACCTTTGGAAGAGTCAAACCCAGGCTTGCAGCTTGCTCTACCTTCTGGGTCTCTGTGCTCTTAGGCCACTAGAGGGCAGCAGGCTAGAGCATGGAAGTTCAAAGTCCCCTCTACTGACGGCCAATCAAAGGCTCTGATCAGCCCAGCCTGCCATACTGTGATGGCAGTGTCTGAAGCGGGGTTGGAGAGAAAAAGAGTAGCTCTCCACCCTCTCTGAGTTTGCACTTGGCGCAGACTTGGTCAACTCTTTGTGGACCTCACGTGGCTCAAGCTCGAAGGGCAGCTACAGAATCCGCTTTGGCTCTGAGCTTCCTGAGCCCATGAGGTTTATTCCTTCATTGGTTCTCCCAAAGAACACAGGACTGTGTAACATGCTTGAGCAAATATACTGGCTGAGGGAGGCGCACAGGCCCAAGACAGCCTCTGAATCCCTGCTGGATTTGGCTGTGTCACAGTGAAGGCAGGTACAGTGAGGACAGTGGATGCCAAAGATTGCAAACAAAGCTGGAAAAGATAAAGAGAGATTCTGTGACCTCCCCGACCTTAGTATCCTCTTTTGGAGGGTATGACATGCATGTTCTGTTCCACTGAGGCAGAGGTGAGACCCCAGGTCTGGTCAGAGCACACAGTAGATCCAGAGCTGCTCTGAGATCAGAGGTTGTCAGTCCCATCTCAGACCAAAGGTCTTTTCTCTCTGTATCCAAGACACCCAGGTTGCATCCAGAGAGACAGAGAGAAATTCCGGGGGCCCTCCTGAAGGCTGAAGACTCTGCCCACAGTCCCCAAGTTAAACAAGTTCTCAGAGGGCCCCCCAATTCAATGTCCACTGACAGACTCTTCTCAGGAGTGCTTTGGTGACATGGCCTTAGTGTAATAATGGACCATAGCCAGAGGGCGAGGAGTGGAGCAAGCTGCAGATTGTCCAGAATGAGTGCTTGTGTGGTTGCCTCACTCCTGTCCTAAGCATTGCCTTGGGGCTGAGACCTAGGAGCCAGTACCACTTAGGGATTTTGACTATCTAGTCAGGGTCACTGGAGCGTGAGCCAGCCAAGTGTTATATAGGTAATCTCTCTCTGAGGGCACTGAGCAGATTAAGGTTGACTTATTATCACAGACAGGCTATCGTGGAAACCATGAAGCTGAGGGGGAGGGGAATGGGCCCAGTGTGACCTGTTGCTAAGAGACAGAAACCACAAGGGCCAGATCCAGACTCAAGGACAAGAACTCAGCAAGATTCTTGACGATGGTTACTAGCTCACAGAGAGCCCAGGAATCAAATCACTTGGTTTGAAAGGAATTGTCCAGAGAATCCTCACCAGGCGATCGGGGATCTGGGAAGGCATAATCTCTAAGGCAATCTTTAGGTCCAAACCCATGTCTAAAGGGAGGGTGGATGATTCAATTCCAGAAGAGGTATCTTCTCAGGGCTGTCCATAAAGGAGGGAGATATTTCCCAGTGGAAAGGACCAAGAGCGATTAGTTTTGTTGATGAAGAAACTTGCTCCACTGTCCAGAAGGATGTGCTATATGCTATAGATTAGTGACCATTGTTTTCTCTTCTCCCCTATTCCAAATGGAAGGGGTTTTTTTTGCTTTTTTTTTCAATGGTTACCCTATTTCTCTCCATGTTGGTTATGTAGGGGTAGCTAAATTTATCTTTAAGCCAGAGATTGCAAAATCACAAGAAATTATATCCAGACCTGATCAAGAATTGCACATCACAAAGGGACCCTGGACTGAGGGCTCAATAAAGCAACTGGGCATGATTCTGTTTTGTCTCCTATTCAGAAGTGGGTGACTGTTTTTTGTTGAGCCTAGGAACATTGCATTGTTAGGCAGGCACATTTTTGAAAGTGTATGTTTGTCCAGAAAAGTATAGGTGGAAGGTGAACAATAAAGGGGAGGAATACTGTGGATGCAAATTGCTTATCTGCCCATCATCCCTTCTTTTGAAGACCCAGTTCTCCCCTCCACACAGTCCTTGTGAAGTTGTCAATTACGGTGGCCTACTCTTCCACCCTAGAGGTAGCCACATGTCCATTCTGGCCAAAGTCCTCCCAAGGTCTTTAGAGCTGGAACTAGCGAGGCCACTAAACAGAAGGGAGCAGAGCCGAGAGATGGAGACATCATCATTTGAACCCCTAGATCAAGCCATGCCTAAAGGTAGATACATCCTTTGATTTATCAATTAAGTAAGCCAACTAATTTCCTATTGGCTTAAACATGTTTGAGTTGGGTTTTTGACACTTACAGCTGAAAGGATTTGGACTAACACATGCACACACAACAGAGACACAAACACCATTGTTGCTTAAACTCATTAGACATTATACACGTCTTCCATGAGCTTATAGGGATCAGCAAACATTTTATCTAAAGGACCAGATAAATCTTCTAGGCTTTGTGGGCCACATATGGTCTCTGTCTCATATTCTTTTTTGTTTTATCTTTACAGCCCTTTAAAAATGTAGAAAAAACATTATTTGTAGGCCATACAAAAGCAGGCTGTAGGCCAGATTTGCCCACAGGCCATAGTTTGCCGACCCCCTGATCTAGGTCCTGCCAACCTCTGCAACATTTATACATGGCCTGCCAGCCCCTAACCATGAAACAAGATACTTCAAATGCCATTTTGGTTTGTGTCTTGACGTGACTTGATGAGTTAAGGTTCAGGGTAGAGTTAGAAATGGGAAAGGGTCTTATCTTGGTGCCCACTGTCTGCCCCATAATTGGCACTGAATAAACGGTAATCATTATGATTTCTTGCCAATAATTTATCAGCATGATGCGGCTGTCCAAATGGCTTTGTGCATATGTGCCAGTTCATTCTCGAAGACCCTTCCCCTCCTTCATCTTCTTCAGTAAACCTTTCTCTGACCTGCCTTACCAGTCAAGTCTGAATTCGGTACTCTTCTTGCTATCACAGGCTCTCTGGGGCCCTCCATTATCACTACATTATCGGACCGTCCTTCCCCCAGCTCTCAGTGCTTAGCACCTAGCAGTGCTATGCCTCTATGCCTCCATGTGAACAGCTGTTTGAATGTGCAGGTGTTAACATTCCCATCTGTGTCCAGGGTGGTCAGTCTACGTGTCAGCCCTGTGAACTACCACACCTTACCTGGCAATGTTATTTTTCATTCCATTCCCTCCAAAAACGAGTCAAAGACAGAGGAACAGGTGGGAACAAATTTTCTTAGAAACTCTTATTAAGGAGGAACCCGCCGCCCCCGCCCCCACATGCTTTATTGTCTGATGTGATATCAGATCAGAGGCCTCCAGTCTCAGCAACATCTAGGGACCAGAGTGCCCACCACACAGCTGGGGCCCCAGACTAGTTTGATCCAGGTCTGTGGGGTAGAGGGAAAATTATCCTCCTAGGAAAAGTTATGTGCAAGGCCCTGCAGGCCCAGGAAAGGCTGACCAAGGCAAGTGAGTCATGGTGCTCTAAGCTGAATCTTTTGCCCATCTCACAGAAGCAGGCAGGAAGCACCACCATCGATCAGCTTTATATGGTACCCACTGTATACAACAGACAGACAAAGACAGACAGACAGAGCACACACCACTTCTAAGCTGAACACTGCTCACCATCTAGAAGCACCTTGGATAAGCACATTGAGACACTCTTGCATAGGAAAGATGTAGTTTTTAAAGGAATGATGAAGTATTTTGGCAAAACATCTACTTCCCTCCCAGGTCCTGGGTAAAGAGGGACCTCTAAATTCTGAAGCTTCTACATAATTGAAAATTATCCCCTTCTCAATGGCAGTATATACAGTAGCGAACCTTCCAAGTCTGTTGTCACAGCCCTCTACACATATCCTGAATCTACTTTACCGGTGGGCAAACTTAGAGACAGAAGGTGGTCTGGAGCAAGGGGACACTGGGGCTGGCTCAAGGTGAGGGGAAACAGGAGGTGTCTCGGCTCAGCCAAAGGCAGGGCCTCTGTCTAACTGGATGGGGAAGGGAAAGGCTGGGGCAGTCCAAACTCCCTTTCTTCCTGCCTGAGGAAGCAGTGGTTCCACGGGAAAGCCTGTCAAGAAGGAAAGGCAGGTTCCCACCCCTGCTGGCTTAAGGGGTTTTTCGGGGTGGCAAAGAGCAGGGCAGGCCAGAGCTCCTCCTTGAGGCCTCTTCATGGATGCTCTCTGAGTTTGGGAACTGTGGGTTCACTGCTTCAATAACTCTCTTGTTACCTGCATATGAGCCCAGACCTCAAGTCCTTCATTATTTTTAAAGGGTGGTGGGGTGGAGGTGGGGGGCGTTAAGAGGGAATGAGACACAGAACCATCTTTCCACAGCCTTCCTCTGCCTAGGCTGGGGCCTTCAAGGGTCTCCTTCACCCTGCCTCCTAGGGATATTTAAAGGCAGCTTTTATTAGATTCTATACTGTCCTTTTTGTTTTTCTTGTGATTTTTTTGTTTCTTTGTGTATATATATATATATATATATATATATATATATATATATATATAATTCTTTAAAAAGCAATAGTCCTTTGGTCCCTAAACTCTAAGGAATGATATGATTTTGAAAGAAGTAAATCTAGGCTTCCCTTGTGGAGAAGCCCTTGGCACCCCCCAAGGCCCTCTGCTGGTTCCCCTAGACAGTCACTCCTCAGCCAGCCCCAGCGGCCTTGCCAGCCTGAGCTCTACATCACAGGCACAGAACAACCCACTTGGTGAAAACAATCCTGAAAGTGGCCTGAGCCCAGGCACTGGCCTTGGGTCCACCTCCATCTGTGGCTGCTCCTTCAGGAAGGGCTGCTCAAGCATTTCTGTGCTTTTCTTTTCCTTTCTTCTCACTCTTCAGTTTCCAATGTTGGGTATTAATCGATAAGGAGAGAGAAAGGGAAAAAAAGGAAAAAATCACTCTGGAGGGCAAGACAAGAAGAGCAGCTTGCCCTATCCGTGACAGGTGAGTGGCTGGACCTCAGGCTTCCACTGAAGCCAGACCCTGGGCCCTGGGCAGATGACCTCAGCCCAGCACCCCCTCCAGAGTGCTCCCTGGGGGTAGTTCAAGTGAGGCAGGGTCCTGTGGATCTTCTGAGACAGCAATCTCTAAAAGTCGCAGGCAGCCGGCCCTGCCAGAAACCTGAGAGCTTGTCATAGCCCTCCCCATCACCACCACACCCTGTAGATCCTGCATCTTCAGTGTATTTGCTTCTCTCCTCATCTCCAAGTTCACTGCCATTATCCCAGCCGTTACATCCTGTCCCTTCTTTGCTTAAACTCCTCAGTGGTCCTCTACCATCTTCAGGATAAAGTCCAAACTCATGGCCTTTAAAACCCTTCACAAGCTAGCACAAACCTACTTTTCTAGTCTCGTTCTCCACCCCTCTGCCCTCCCCACACAGGAATTCTCTACTATGGTCCCCTGTGGCTATCTCTGGAGTGGAACGAACTGGTTGGATCTTACTGTAATTGTCTCTCCCAGACTGTGGGGGCAGGAATTTTGTCTAATTTATCTCAGTCCTTAGACTGAAGGAAAAACACAGCCTCAGACTGAGGATTCCTCCTAACTCCTGGCTCTTCTCTCCCAGACTTTTTCAGGGGCCGGTGCCCCCAGCATCCCAAAAGGAATATCAAAGCTGGGAGCGCCTCCATCACTCAGGCCCCATCTGCCGGGGGTCCACTAAGGACTCACCTTTCTGTGGCTGGTCAGTGAGAGTAGATCAGTAAGGCCGGTTGGCATCCTTGGGCCTCTTTAGCTGGACCTTGAGCCTCTTCATGCCAATCTGAAAGCCATTCATGGCCTGAATAGCTGTCTGGGCACTGGTTGGATTGTCAAAGCTAACAAACCCTGGAGGGTGTGTGCAGAGAGGTTAGCTGGGAACTCTGCGTGGCAGGGCCTCCTTTCTCTATGACCAGCCCCTTCTCCTTGCCCCCTCAGGCCAGTTCCATCAATCAGTACTCCTCCACCCTCCAGTGTTTGCATGTGTGCACACACACGGACACATGCTCGTACTTACACAGGCAAGTGGCCTGAGTTTCCTAAACGTGTGATTCTTGGAAGGACAGGAGGTAATTCTGAGTGTGTGTATTGGGGAGGCAGGTAGTGTGTTGATGGGGTGTTTCCCTGTCTTTCCCTGGCGTGGGAAAACTCTCTCTCTCCACAGCCCCCATTCTGGTCCTCTGAATTGCAGTTGGAGGGGATCTCTGGTCCCAGACCCAGACTCCACCTGCCCTGGCTAGACTCTAAAGCCTAACCTGGTTGAAGATCTACCAGACACCTGACCTTCCCAGGTGAACCTGAAATAGACTTGTCCCTTGTCTGGGCTTAGCCTCATCACTGGTCTGTGACTCTGTTGAGCGCTATACACTCAGTTTCTAGGAGTCACTGACTTCCGGAGGTACAGTCTTAGGGTCTGTAAGGAATCTCGAAGTTGGGAGTGGGAGAGGCCTAGGGATGGGGCTCAGCTCACCGAAACACTTGCTCTGGTTGGTGGCTCGATCCACAAAGACTTTGGCAGAGACAACGGCTCCAAAGGGCAGGAATGTCTGGATGAGTTCTGCATCACCAAACTCCTGAGGCAGGTGATAGATGAAGAGGTTACAGCCTTCGGGGCCTGCAGGAACAGGAGCAGGCTGGTTCAGGGGAGGAATCCTGAGTCCAGCCCCACCAGGCCCTGATCTCCAGACCCCTGTCCCTCACCTTCTCTTTGCTGCTGGGGCAGGCCTGAAGGCTGCTGGGGAAAAGTTGTGCTCACTGGGGCATAGGCCGACGGATAGGCTGCTGGAGACAGAGGTGGGAGTGGGCAGTGACCCCCCAGGAGCCACCCCCAATCAGGGCCCCATCTGCCTGGCCACCTTTGACCAACTCAGCCAGTGCACAGTAACCCTCACCCCTAGAAAGGTCGTTCTGGGTCCAAGGGTGGGCGAAAGGAGGGTCGGACTCCTCAGCACAGAGCCTAACCCCCCCACCCCCAAATCTCCCTATTACTTTCTGGGGCCCTTCAAACCCCCCAGGCCGCGTAGCGCCAAGTGAAACCTGCGTAGTGGTGCATCCCAGCGTAGGCCTGCTGCAGGGGGTCAGCCACGCCGGGACTCTGGGCTGGGGAGAGAGGGGCGCAAGGCCCACAGTGAAGGTGGGCTGGTGGGCGGGCAGGGTAAGGTGAGAACACAGGGAGTGTGGAGGGAGGCTGTGAGAGGCAGCAGGGAAGGAGGAGGAGTCCCTTCTCAAGGAGACCAGGCCCTGCCACCCGCCCCCCCCCAGACCCCCGCTCCCCACTCCATTTTGGGGGAGATTTGGGCGGAGCGGGTGGGGGGGGCCCACCTGGGTAAGGAGAGAGCCCGTTATTGTAGAGACTGTCCGAGCCAGGTTGCCCGTTGGTCTGGGGGGTCAGGGGGCCGAATCCATTGACCCCGATGGGCGCCGGGAGACCCGGAAGCGTGCTGGGACCGCCGCCCTGCGGGGAATTGGCTGCAGGTGGCGAGGAAGTGGAAGAGTCAGGCCGCAGCCCCGCCTCGCCCCGCCCCCGCCGCGGGCCCCGCCCCCTGCGCGCAGTACCTGCAGCCGGCAAGAGCGGCGCGGCTACCAGGCTGAAGGCCGCCACGTGCTGCATCTGTGCCGCCACTGCGGCCACCGGGCCGAGGCCTGGGCCCTGCGCCGCCGCCAGTAGGGCCGCCTGGTGCTGCAGGATCTTTGGGAGGGAAGAAGGCCGGGTGTGGAGGGCCCAGCGGCGGGCATCTGCCCCGGCGCCCCACCCCCCGTCACCCGCTGCCCGCCCGCGCCCGCCAGGCCAGGCACTTACAGCTGTGGTGTAGGCTCCGCAGGCCCCCAGCGGCAGCGGCGCCGGCTGCAAGGCACTCAGCTGGCCCGCCATCTGCTGCATCCGCCGCAGCGCGCGCTCGCGGTCCGTGTCCGCCAGCTTGACCACGAGGCTGGACGAGGCGCCCTGGGTAAGGCAGGGGAGGCTGCAAGGACGGGTCTAGACCTCAGCCCCGGCCCTGGGCCGAGGGCCTTGCTCCTCAGGCCCTTTCCCCGGCATGTGGGGAAGAGGAGCCAGTCCCCAGACCCCTGGTCTCACCCCGGGCCCTGGCGCCCGCCCTCACCGCCATGGTCCGGCTGCCGTGCAGACTCTGGATGGCCGCCTGAGCTTCCCCTTGACTCCCGAACTTCACAAAGGCACAGCCTGGGGCAGGATAGAGGTGGCTCAGGTCACAGAGGCCAAAGGGTCATGTGGTCCGGAGTGAGGCGGGGTCATCAGGAAATCCAGGGGTCAGCTCAAGTCACCTTTACTGGTGCCATCAGGGCTCCGCAAGACGGTGCACTCCTCGATGTGGCCAAAGGGCTGGAACAGGCGTCTGACGTCCTCCTCACCCTGCTGCTTGCCCAGCATACCCACAAACAGTTTTCGGTCCTCTGGGGACAAATCCAGGAGTCACCTGGGAACCCTAAGACCTCTTGGGCTCCCCAGAGTAACAGGAGGAGCCTAGGAAGGTAGTTAACCACGGTCTGGCTCTGGGAAGAGGTGAGTGAGCAGGCCCTACTCACTTGGGGCCACAAGGTTGGGTTTCTTTGAGGGGCAGGATGACCTACAGACAGATCTGGAGGAGAGAAACTCCAGATTTACATCAGGAAAACCTGGGTCCTGGAACTCATTGTTGCTCTTGTGGGAATGATTCAGTCCATATTTTTGGTTGGATAGAGCCCTACATGCATCATTTTATATGTTTGACCTTTCTGTTCTTAGAGTCTGGGAAATGCTATTTTGGACCATTTCAGCCCTGTTAAGGGAGGGGAGTCCTCAGAGGAGTCCTTGTATTCATACTGGGTCTGGAGAAGATAAGTACACCCTCCTGATAAGCCTGATGGCAGTGGCTAGAGTCCAGGATTCTGGGTCAAAAAAAACAGCACAGAAAGCAGTTGTCTCATTGCACTGCCTCAACCCCAGACCATGAGCACTGGAATGATGAATCCCCAACTCCAGCACCCAACTCAACCTGCATGCCCCTCCCAAAGGCCTAAAGAGAACAGGAAGCTTGGGTTCCTGATCCTCCAACATTGGCATTTTGCCCACTATGCTTACTGAACTCATGACCCCTTTCCTTACCTCCCTTATTCCCTCAGTGAGCTTCCAGGGCCCTCACTGAGCCCTGCTGCCTCCTCTCTGACTTCCCCTGTTTTCCTGCCTTGATCTCTCCCCAGCTGTTCATGCTATGGGAGAACAGGTTCTGCCTATAGACCTGGATGGCCACCTGAGGATCCTTCCCTGTGTCCACCCTTCCTATGGGAATGGTAGAGATGCCCAGAGAGGGGCCGTAAGCTGGGCCCCGTGACCTTGGAGAAAGCTGGAGAGCTGGGGCTGGAAACCAGGGCTTAGCTGCACATCCAGCAAGTCGGGCCTCAGGAGCACTATCCAGGAGTGTGTGATAGAGGAGCCCAGCCCACAGGTCCTGCTGTCAAAGCCTCTCTCATCTGCACCAAGGTAAGTCTCTGATTTTGAGATGGGGCTTCATCGGCGTAATACAAGTTGGGAGAGAAAGAGTGGGTGGGAATCTGGCTTCAGACTTCACCTCTGAGATCCTGAAGCCCAAGAAAACCCATCCCAAACTCCTTCACTCTTTGACAAGCTTGGCCAGGCTGATGGGGGTCCTTGGATCCTGAGTGCAAAGGAAACAAGGCTGGTGAAGGTCATACACTGAAGCCTGGGTGACAGTGAAAAGGAAAGTGAAAAGGCCGAAATTAGCAGTGGAGGGAATCTCCAACAAGGCTATGTGTGTGTGTCCATATTTCACCTGGATGTTGTGGGGTTCAGCCTAGGCTGCCCTGGGTACCTTGGTATCTGTCGCCTGCCTGTTCATGCTGTGTCTGTATGGAGAGCAGGAGCTGTGGCTTACATGGGACAGAGTGTGTTTCAGCAGAATCCTGCCCTCTGTCCAGAGGATTACTGCCCAGAAATCCTGATGGGGAAAGGATAGATAATGTACTTGTGGCCAGAATTCCAGTAGAGGTACCAACCATCTGTGGTAAGAGTACAAAGCAGTGGGTATACTTCACTCCTGGGAGGGTTAGCCACAGAATAGTGCCCTTGGAATGGATCACTGGTTTCCTAACCTTTTAAAACAGCTGTGAAATCCATTGTTCTAACAAAAATATTAGGATGAAGCTCAAAATGTAAGAGAAAAGTAGAACTGCTTGGAAAAGGCAGAAAAGTAGGAGGAGGGCTGGAGTTCCTCTTGCTTCATCTTCCCCTGGTACTCCCTAGAGGGGGCTCCAAGGAAAGTCCTTTGTAAACCACTGACTTAAAAGATAGAAAATAGAATTCCACATGGTGCATGAAGAGGCATCTGAGATCATTCTCTTCAGGAACCTGAGAAGTCAGGAAAGGTCTTTCATGATTCTCTTGACTAATCTGATGGTGGCTTTGCCTTGACATTGGAAGACAGGCCCTATTTGGTCAGGGAATCAAACCCTCTGAGATTGTTATTGTTCTGAGCTATGAAACTAAATTATGCCCATGCGTCTACAAGAGGCCCAGGAGGGGCTGGAGAAGATCCTAGGGTCTCCAGAGTCTCAGGGCTTCATGATGCCCTAATTTATACTGCAGCTGTGACATTGGGTAGGGTCTGCAAGATGATGACAGCACCTAGGTAAGCTGTCATGCCACATGGAACAGCATCCAGGTAGCCCTAGGTAGGAAGAGAGAGGTCATGGCTGAGATGGAGCCCCCAGGACAGTAAAGAGGTTTGTGTGAACAGTGGTCCGATCCTTCATCTGCTCTTCCTCTTTCTGCTCTTTTCTGATGATGGTGGTCAGTCACAGCTCATGTCACAGACCATGAAATTCTCTGATCCTTCTGTTCCAGTGAGAGTCTCCCAAATTAAGAATTTCCATTTCCATGATAGGGCACTGACTCTATGGTTCTAGACTACTGGGCTGTACAGAATTTGAAATTGAAATGAGGTTGGGCTATGGGCTAATCTCTATGCTGCCCATTTCACAGCTGTCACCTTGAATCCTGGTGTCCTCTTTGCCACTTTACAGGGACCTTCATGGTGTTTGACAGGAGGATGGTCTGGGTCACAGTGAATATAAGCATCAGATGATCCTGAAATGGTGGGATAAGTTTCTTAAGAGACCTGGTCAAAGAGAATTACAGGCTAGACTCCTGAGAGTAGCCCGCAAATCCACACCCCTGAAGATTTTCAGGGCCGATGCATGCTCCCAGAGAGATGGAGATGATGGGATTTAGCCCAGAAAATGCAATATCCTCTAGGTCAAACTATACCAGTTTGGTAGAAAAGGATTCTGTAAGAGGTAGATTGGAAATGTCTGAATAAAATCATTCCATGAGTGGTGCGTGGGTCCCTAGAAAGAAGGAAATTCAAACTGGGAGGCTCAACTTTCCTGGAGTGGATGGAATTGGAAGATAGCATCAGTGTGGAGTTGAGACATAGTTGGAAAGACACACAGTTGAACGGTGTAACTGCATTTTCATGATGGCCACCTGTGTATACTCCTTGCTCTTCTACCAAATGCTTTTTTGAACCCAAATCAAGTTGTTTGGACCCTAGAGGTTCATCTCCATAAAGCTGTCTTGCACAGCTGATCGTACAGGGATTCTAAGGTAACAAATGATGGGGTTGGAAGCCCAGAGTCAGAGTCAGTCCACGCCATCTTCCTCAGGAAAGGTATCAAGATGCTGTTCTAGAAAGAAGGCTCTGCCCAAGTTGGCCCAAAGGAGTCCCAAGTTTCTGGCTTCTAAGCCCCCCACAACCACTCACTTCCATGTTGGTGGGATATCATGATTGTAGAAACAGTGCAGGGACAAGAAATCGCATTGGGGTACCAACCATCAGACACATCCTAAAATTACCAGTCCACCTTTCCATCCAAATACCAACCCAGGAGATCCTATTGATGGCAGCATTTGATGCTTTGACATTCTCAGTGATGACTGCAGCATAAGGATCCAAGGAAGACTAGGAAATGAGTGAAGAAAATATCCAGGGGAAACAAAGTCTCCTGATCAGATCTGATGAGTATCAAATAGGGCTTTGTGTATTTTTTTTTTTTTTTTTTTTTGCAGTACGCGGGCCTCTCACTGTTGTGGCCTTTCCCGTTGCGGAGCACAGGCTCCAGATGTGCAGGCTCAGCGGCCATGGCTCACGGGCCCAGCCGCTCTGCGACATGTGGGATCTTCCCAGACCAGGGCACGAACCCACGTCCCCTGCATCGGCAGGCGGCCTCTCAACCACTGCGCCACCAGGGAAGCCCAAGTACGGCTTTAATTCCAAAAGAAAACTATTAGAACTAAGAAACAAATTCAGCAACGTTCTCCTATTAAAAAAATCAACAGGGACTTCCCTGGTGGCGCAGTGGTTAAGAATCCACCTGCCAATGCAGGGGACATGGGTTCAAGCCCTGGCCCGGGAAGATTCCATGTGCCGCAGAGCAGCTAAGCCTGTGTGCCACAACTACTGAGCTTGCACTCTAGACCTCACGAGCCACAACTGCTGAAGCCCGTGCATGTAGAGCCCATGCTCCTTAACAAGAGAAGCCACCGCAATGAGAAGCCCGCACACCACAACAAAGAGTAGCCCCCACTCACCGCAACTAGTAAAGCCTGTGTGCAGCAACGAAGACCCAACGCAGCCAAAAATTAAAAATATAAATAAATAAAGAAATTTATTTAAAAAAAAAGAAACTGCCTGCTAATGCAGGGGACATGGGTTCGAGCCCTGGTCTGGGAAGATCCCACATGCCGTGGAGCAGCTAAGCCTGTGTGCCACAACTACTGAGCCTGCACCCTAGAGCCCAGGAGCCACAACTACTGAGCCCGCATGCCAGAACTACTGAAGCCCGCGGGCCTAGAGCCGTGCTCCGCAGCAAGAGAAGCCACCGTAATGAGAAGCCCGCATACCATAACAAAGAGTAGCCCCCCGCTCACTGCAACTAGAGAAAGCCCGCACACAGCAACAGAGACCCAACGCAGCCAAAAATAAATAAATAAATAAATTTATTTATTTTTAAAAATCAACCAAAAAATCAGTTGTGTTTCTATAGACTAGCAATGAACAATCTGAAAATGAAATTAAGAAAACTATTTCACTTAGCATCAAAAAGAATAAAATACTTAGGAATAAATTTAAACAAGGCTGCAAAAGACTTGTATCCTGAAAACTACAAAATATTGTTGAAGAAAACTGAAGAAGACACAAATAAATGGAAGACATCCTATGTTCATGAATTGAAAGACTTAATGTTGTTAGTTGTCAGTACTACCCAAAGCAATCTACAGATTTAATGCAATACCTATCAAAATTTCAGTGGCATTTTCTTGAGAAACAGAAAAATCGATCCTAAAATTCATACGGGATCTCAAGAGATCCTGAATAGCCAAATAATCTTGGGGGGAAAAAGAATTTTGGAGGTCTCAGTCTAACTGATTTCAAAACTTATTACAAAGCTACAGTAATCAAAGTGTGGTACTGGCATAAAGAGAGACATTTAGACCAATGGAGTAGAATAGAAAGGCCAGAAATAAGCCCTCACATATATGGTCAATTGATTTTCGACAAGAGTGCCAGTCTTTTAAACAAATGTTGCTAAGAAAGCTGGACATCTACATACAAAAGAATGAAGTTGGACCCTTACATTGTACTGTATACAAAAATTAAATGAAAATGGATCAAATGTAAACATAAATGCTAAAACTATAAAACTCCTAGAAGAAACAGGGGGAAAGCTTCATGACCTTGCATTTGGCAGTGAGTCCTTGGATATGACACCAAAATCACAGGCAACAAAATAAGAATAGAAATTTTGGACTACATCAAATTTTAAAACTACTGTGCATCAAAGGACACAACCAGAGTGAAAAGGCAACCTACAGAATGGGAGAAAATATTTGCAAACCATATATCTGATAAAAGTTTAATATCCAGAATATATAAAGAGCTCCTATGACTCAACAACAAAAATAATTCAATTTTTAAAAATGAGCAAAAGATCTGAATAGATAGTTCTCCAAAGAAGATATACAATGACCAACAAATATATGAAAAGATGCTCAAAATCACTAATAATTAAGAAAGTGCAAATCAGAACTATGAGATATCAACTGACACCCATTAGGATGACTGCTATTTTAAAAAAGCGGGGGGGAAATAAGTGCTGGCAAGGATGTGGAGAAATTATGTATGTATGTGCACTAATGTTGAATGGTACAAGCCGCTATGGAAAACAGTACGGCGGTTCCTCAAAAAATTAAAAATAGAATTACCATATTATCCAGCAATACCAGTTCTGGGTATATATCCAAAAGAATTGAAAGCAGAGTCTCAAAGAGATATTTGTACACTCACGTTCACCTTAGTATTATCCACAATAGTCAAAAGGTAGAAGCAACCTAAATGTCTATCAAGCAATAAATGGATAAACAAAATATGGTACATATGTACAATGGAATATCATTTGGCTTTTAAAAGGAAGGAAAAATCTAAAAAAAAAAAAAAAAGGGTTCTGAAGAACCTAGGGGTAGGACAGGGATAAAGACGCAGACGTAGAGAATAGACTTGAGGACACGGGGAGGGGGAAGGGTAAGCTGGGACGAAGTGAGAGAGTGGCATGGACATATATACACTACCAAACGTAAAATAGATAGCTAGTGGGAAGCAGCCACGTAGCACAGGGAGATCAGCTCGGTGCTTTGTGACCACCTAGAGGGGTGGGATAGGGAGGGTGGGAGGGAGACACAAGAGGGAGGAGATATGGGGATATATGTATATGTATAGCTGATTCACTTTGTTGTAAAGCAGAAACTAACACACCATTGTAAAGCAATTATACTCCAGTAAAGACGTTAAAAAAAAAAAAAAAAAAAGGAAGGAGATTCTGACACATGCTGCAACATGGATGAAACTTGAGGACATTATGCTAAGTGATATAAGCCAGTCACAAAAAGACGGTTGCCAGGGGCTGGAGGGAGGGAGAAATGGAGAGTTATTGGTTAATGGGTACAGACTTTGAGTTTTGTAAGATGAAAAAGTTCTGAAGGTTGCACAGCAATGTGAGTATTGCTAACAGTATTGAACTGTACTCTTAAAAATGGTAAAGATAGTAAAGATGATGTTATGTCTGTTTTACCCCAATTAAAAAAAAATACAGTGAAGGAGGAGGCCTGAAAAATAGGGACTTAGATTAAGAAAGAACAGAGACTCCACTGTTCCTTAATCCTGATCCAGGAGAGCCAGGAGGCGAGTAAGAAAGGTAGACCAAGCCTGGGCTTTCAGGTTCCCTTAAGAGAGAAGATCTCAGCCTCCAGAGATGCATTTTTCTTTTGTGGGCTATACACTTGTACCTGAAGGGCTTGTCAGAGGTTCAGACACAGCCATGGCCTAAAAGTGTTACAACAATTAGCTTTGGGTGATCCACTCTGAGTCAAACTGAAGGAAAGCACCACTCTTTTCCTTCGGAGGTAGAATGCATTTCAGGAAGTGAAACATTAACTTGACATTACCAGGTCTTATGCAGTACTGTGAGCCTTATCCAGTCAGGTTTTAGTTGGAAGAATACTTTTTAGAATTAAATCAGTGTGAGGATCAAAGACAGATATGAGTGTCAACTGACTAACAGAACAGTTGTTGCTAAGATCCGTGTCTGATTTAGGCCAGAGAATATGTCCCAGTATTAAGAAATTCTGAAAATTCTAGCTCAAAATTTAACTTTAACTTAAAGTCTGGTTGTTAAACACTGAATAGAATGGAATCCTAGAAAAAAAATTGGAAAAGATGGCTTACTTAGTTCGATAGTAATATATGTTTATTACTCAAAATCCAGGCTGATATTTAAACAAACCCTTGCAAATTCAGGCAGAAATTAAACAATTATAGGATGGTTATAGGAGGGTTGATGTGATGACAGATAATTGGCTTTTGAGTTAAACCAAATGTGAAGATTAAAAAACAGAGGCATTACCTCAGAGAAAGTTTTAAATTTTAAAGTAAAAAAAAAACAAACCCTTAAAGTGAAAAGATTGCATGGATTTATTACTTAAACTATTTCTGTACCATAGGCATCTTGGATCTGTAAATATTTGCTAAGTAAAAAATACAGCCAAGTTGGGGACAGAGCAATCACAATTGTGACTTATGAATTTATTGATTTTATGTTATAAAATTTGAAAGATAGGAAAGAAAATACAGGAGTTCAGTGATTTTGAAGATTTTGCCTTAGAACTAAAAAATACTTTCCCTATATGATTGGTACTTACAGTTCAACTTATTTTTAGTGTTTCCATAGTAGAGATAATCTAAGTTAGGAAAAATCAACCACAGTCTCCATGCTGAAGAGCAGATAAAATAGATCTATTTAGTTACCATTGTCTGAGGGATTTAGGGATCCCTAGCTCTGACCTCATGTAATTTGAGGTTAATTTAACATTTTGAAATACATGAACTTTGAATTTTCATTCAGGCAAACATTTTAATGTTCACATTCAATTGAACACAAATGCTGAGGGAAAAGTTTTTGGCACTGTGTATATTTAATTAGAAATGGGCGCCTTGGGCTTCCCTGGTGGCGCAGTGGTTAAGGATCCACCTGCCAATGCAGGGGACATGGGTTCAAGCCCTGGTCCAGGAAGATGCCACGTGCCACGGAGCAGCTAAGCCTGTGAGCCACAACTACTGAAGCCCGCGTGTCTAGAGCCCATGCTCCGCAACAAGAGAAGCCACCACAGTGAAAAGCCCGCGCACCGCCACGAAGAGTAGCCCCCGCTCACCACAACCAGAGAAAGCCCACACACAGCAACAAAGACCCCATGCAGCCAAAAATAAATAAATAAATAAAATAAACAAATTTATATATATAAAAAGAAATGGGCGCCTTTAGTATATTATGAGATAATTTCACTTTGGAAAATTAGATTAATTTTCCTTTAAGAGTGTACTGTTCAAAGGACTTCCCTTGGTGGTGCGGTGGTTAAGAATTCGCCTGCCAATGCAGGGGACACGGGTTCGAGCCCTGGTTGGGGAAGATAGCACATGCCACGGAGCAACTAAGCCCCTGTGCCACAACTACTGAGCCTGCGCTCTAGAGCCCACATGCCATAACTACTGAGCCCACGTGCCACAACTACTGATGCCTGCGTCCCTAAATCCCACGCTCCGCAACAAGAGAAGCCACCGCAATGAGAAGCCCGTGCACTGCAACGAAGAGTAGCCCCCACTCGCCATGACTAGAGAAAGCCCGTGCTCAGCAACGAAGACACAACACAGCCAAAAGTAAATAAATTTATTGAAAAAATAAAAAAGTGTACTGTTCAATGCCACAGGATGTAAAATATAGGCACAGAGCATGGAGTATATGAAGAGTGTGGGACTTGACTGCAGAATTTATGGGAACTGGGATACATTAAACATATGTATAAATATATATGTATAAACATACACACAGGGCTGGCATACATTAACAGGCTACTATAATATAGTCCATGAAGACTTGGATGCACTCTGAGTGCCACCAAGGCTGCAGGGGATGACCATGAAAGAAGAGGGCCCCAGACCTTCTATCGGGCAGATCTTGTGTTGCTACTATTATTGCATTGTAAGCATTGAATGTGCAAGTGTTACCAGTAACTTCTAAAAGTAATGCAACATACAGTGTGTTTAAAATATAGGTTATTTCGAAGTGCCTATGAGGGGACTCCAAGTCAGACGGGGCAAGTCAGAGATGGCTTTGCCCTCAGAGCCTCTGTTTCCTTATTTGGAAGCTTGGAGGAAATAGTTCTTCCTGCCCTACCTATTCTAGAAGCTTGGTGGGGGGAATCAAGTTCATGAGACTGTCTGTGACCTGTAGAGCATGGTTATACAGAGAGTCTTATGATCTTTCAGATTTAGGAGGAGCCGTTTGGTCTCCTCCTAGGAACAAATGGGTGGTTTTAAGAACAATGATGTTGTAGGTAATGTTATAGCGGGAAGAAGACAGGATGTCTCTGTATCTTTCCAAGGTGTTATGAAAAATATTTTTATAAATTTGCTTTAAACATTTTTTTTCAATGAAAACAATTTTACTTCTATTCAGGCTCTCCCCTGCTGTGCTAACACTTTGATTTCTACAACATTGGCTGGAAGTGAAAATAAAACAGACCTATAATAGAAGTTATAAGAAAATAAAATATAGGTCATTTCAACCACAAACCTCATGTCTAGTGATTAAAAATAAGAGTAATACTACTCTGTTGCATTGGCATGAAAATTCAAGAGATAGAATGTAAAGTAACTATTTTTGTCAAAAAGCTCATGCATGTGTACGTAATAGAATACTCCTGTATGGCAGATGGGAAAGAAAATGGCAGTCTTTGGACCGAAGAAGCAAACCTGATAGGTTTAGTTAGGCTGTCACAATGCGGGCCCACTTTTAAAAATTGAATTAGTTGCCAACATTTAATATAATTTAATATAATTAAAACAGAAACTTTCATTATGTCATGACAGTCTCACCCATTTAGGGTTCCTTACCTGGCTCCTATAGCATTTGAGTAGTGATCCCTGTTTTATGGGAAGAAAAATCTAATAATCCCTTCCGGAAAAAAAATGGCAAAATTTTGGAAGATTACGTTTGCCTTGATACCCCCTTGATTATGTCTGCATTGATACCAGTATTTTTGTCAGATGTAAAAATCATTATTAATCAACCGTAAATAAAGGATTTAATTTCAGGAATAATTTTAAAATATGCAAGCTCAAAGGCTTAACTGTATCAGGGCAGGTGTGACCATTAACTCTGAAGGTTTATAGAATGTTTGGGATAACAGAGATAAGACTTGAATGAGACAAGCTGTCCTACATTGGTGTCAAATGTTACATTTCAAAACCAAATTCAATACCATTTTAAAAGTTGAGTTTCTAAAGCATTAATTTGTGTTACAATTCAGCAGAGAGCTGAACTCACTTTTTTTTTTTTTTTTTTTGCTGTACACGGGCCTCTCACTGTTGTGGCCTCTCCCATTGCGGAGCACACGCTCTGGACGCGCAGGCTCAGCAGCCATGGCTCACGGGCCCAGCTGCTCTGTGGCATGTGGGATCTTCCCGGACCAGGTCACAAACCCGTGTCCCCTGCACCAGCAGGCGGACTCTCAACCACTGCGCCACCAGGGAATCCCTGAACTCACTTTTGAAGAGATATATAATAGCACTGAAGAGAAGAAACACCTTTTGATTAGTATCTAACACAGATCAGTTGGTAGTAAAATACTTGTAAATTGTAAAGACCCAGCTGTTTTGCAAGACTTAGTACATATGCCTCCTGTCTCCCAAATGTGTATCAGGGAACATTTGGTGATTTTGAGTGGGAACACGAAAGAATTGAGAGATCTGGTCATCCAAAACTGCAAGAAGGATTATCCACAGATGCCTTTGGAGTATATGCTCTTTAAAAGCCATCACTTAAGCAATGTAAAGCAATTATACTCCAATAAAGATGTTAAGAAAGAAAAAAGCCATCACTTGTCAAGAAATAGCTATGTTATACATAACTACTAAAATTATGAATTCTACTGCCAGGCAGAGCTCTTTTCAGCTAGATTTTCTTTTCCTGCTCTCTTGAGCTGCTCGGAATCTGAACAGGTGTAGAGGTGAAATGCCATATGTACAGAATATGTCAATGATATTACACCTGAAAAACCAGTACAAAAACGGGGAGGCAAATGATAAAACTCATGCTGATGCCACTGCTGGGAGCCCAGATGACCAAGACATCTGGACTAGACTAAGCAGAAGCATAATCAGCGTGGAGGCCTCCTTTGGGCAGTGGCCCTCACCCTGGCAAGAGGTGTTGGACTCCAAGCAGCAAGTGTGCCCCCAGCATCCTGGATTTAGTTCCTGAACCAGACTCCAAGTTGCATTATGTTCTTCTGAGCTCTGTACATGCTCTTCACTCCACCTGAAATACTTGCTCCCTTGCTCCTCCTTTTTCTGTTTGACTACTTCTTGTTCATTCTTGAGATCTCAGCTTAAATATTACCACCTCTGGGAGCCCACCTTGACCTCCCAGACTAAGGTGCCCCATGTTTTCCCCAATGCTTTTCAATCCCCCAGGACTTGAAAAGCATTGATCACACTGGATGATAGGTTTGTTTTACTGTTTATATCCCCTTATAGCTCCAGAGCTCCATGAGGCCAGGTGCCAGGTCTGCCTTGCATTCCTAATGTGGATTAAGTTACTCAAAAGATATTGGTTGGATGGTTGAACAAACTACAGCCCAATCTGTCTGCTTCTTAGCTCACTCAAGTACTCTCAGGTGACCTCTCAGCTGTCTAGTGTTCATGGGCAGGGCTGAGAAGTTGGCCAACATTGGCCCTGATGCCTAACAGTTTCCCAAGAAGCAGAAATTCTTGGGACAAGTGAACCAGAGGTTTGGTATGCAGCCTGGAACTTCTCAAAAACCAGTCTGGAAAGAATGAGATGGAAAAGGAGGATTTGTGTTTGGAGGAGAGGGAGGAAGCTTGGAAATATCTCCTTAAGACAAAGTGGGATGATAACATCTTGACCAGAAGTGGAGAATCAAAGACCAAAATCAGAAAATCTATAAGGAGGAAGAATGGATTTCTTGGAGGAAAGAACTCCACAATGGAGCTATGAAGCTACTAGAGTCCCTTGTAGGTGTGGACACTGAGCCTGAAGTCTGAGAGGATGTGCAGAATTATTAGGAGTCAATAAATGTCTGTCAATTGGGTTCCATTCTCTCCCTCATCTTGGGCAGCTTCTTTTACCTAATAAAAAGCCATGGCTGACCTCCCTAAGGTGGGGAGAAAGTCTTTTTTTTTTTTTTAACATCTTTATTGGGGTATAATTGCTTTACAATGGTGTGTTAGTTTCTGCTTTATAACAAAGTGAATCAGTTATACATATACATATGTTCCCATATCTCTTCCCTCTTGCGTCTCCCTCAGGAGAAAGTCTTATTTAAGAGGGAGTCCGCAAATGTCAGGGAGGGCTCCAGGCAGATTTCTTGGAATGATTTAACACCCAAGGGCAAGAAAGACACCAAGAACTGACACCAGAAGCTAGTATTGCTTTTCCAGTATGGAAGCCGGCCAGAACTCAGCTGGTTGTCAAAAAGCACAGGCTCGGATGGACCTAGAGTCTGTCATACAGAGTGAAGTAAGTCAGAAAGAGAAAAATAAATACCGTATGCTAACGCATATATATGGAATCTAAAAAAATTGTACTGATGAACCTAGTGGCAGGGCAGGAATAAAGACGCAGACGTAGAGAATTGACTGAGGACATGGGGAGGGGGAAGGGTAAGCTGGGACAAAGTGAGAGAGTGGCATGGACATATATACACTACCAAATGTAAAACTGATAGCTAGTGGGAAGCAGCCGCATAGCACAGGGAGATCAGCTCGGTGCTTTGTGACCACCTAGAAGGGTGGGATAGGGAGGGTGGGAGGGAGACGCAAGAGGGAGGGGATGTGGGGATATAGGTATACATATAACTGATTCACTTTGTTGTACAGCAGAAACTAACACAATATTGTATAGCAATTATACTCTAATAAAGATTAAAAAAAAAAGCACAGGCTCTCAAACCCTCCTGTTCTTAAGGAGCATTAGTCTTTCTGCACTAGGAAACAGTGCAGCTAAAAAAAAAAACTTTTGAAGACTTTCCATGGTCCTCAGCATAGAGTTCAGTTCCTTAATATAGCCTACAAAATCTGTCTTATGAGCCTCATCTTTTTCCCAAGGCAACTGAAATGAAGGAATGAATGGCTCCAGCCCAGACTGGACTGAGTTCTCTGTAATCAGAAGATCTGGAAAAGGAGAATAACTCTAACCTGGTTCTTCAAACAAACCTGGAAGTTCCACCTGTTAAAACAGGAATGAACTCTCTCCAGGGGCAAGGTAGCAAGAACTCCCTTCCTCTATGTCCAGCCTCTATCTCCTGCCTCTTCTGGGTCTGGGGATGCTGGGACCCCATCCCTCTTCAGTCTGACCTGGGATGGCTGAGCTGTCTGGTGCTAAATAATCTGGTCCCTCCCTAGTTGCCCCCCTTACCCAGGGAGGCTCTAGTAATAAACCCTAGGTAGGCCTGACTCCAGAAGTGGGCCCACCATCCCCGACATGGATGATACCCTGAGATTCGGCAGGCAGGCAAGTTACCTCCTCGGCCCTCACTGGCAGCCGGCTTCACTTGGATGGGACGATTCATCTGAAAGACATCGGACCAACACACCCAGTCAGCGTGACTGCCTGGCCCTGCCCCGGCTTCTCCACCCCTGGACTCCTCAGGATCTAATCCCTCACCCTTTTGAACTCTACACCCCACCACTGTCACACAGGGATTATAGATTTTCTCCAAGATTCATCCCTTAAAGGCAGGAATTTAGAAGGTGCTGAAGCCTGAAGGATTAGGCGATAGGAAGCTCAGGGGCAAGCAGAGGAGGGACTGTGGAGGTCAAAAAGATTCTCCTGCCTTGGCTCTGTGTAGGGACCAAGTGCGGCCTGTCCCTCTGGCTCCTGGACTTCCTTGAAGGCTTTGGGTGCGAGGAATTGGGTAGTAGGGCAGATGTGTGTTCTGTGTCTAAAACTGAGAATATACTTCTATGTGTCACTTAGATTAAATAATCTGGGAATCAGATTTAGGGCCATCTACCCCCAACTCTGCCATTTAATGGTTGTATGACTTCGAGTAAGCCATCCTCTCTCAGATTCAACTTGTCAAATGAGAAAAACCTTCCCCAAGCTTCTATGTCATCATAGTTTCTACCCTCACCCTCTCAGTCCCCTCCCTGGGACCCCTTCCCCTGAGGATGCTGGAGTTCTCCAGGGCAGCATCCTTGGCCCTACTCATCCCACTCTTCCCTTTTTTCCTGGCTAATCTCATCCACACCCACAGCCTCAGCTCCTGTCCCCACAGTGATGACTCAGAGCTCTGCGTCTCCAGCCTTTACCTCCCTCCTGAGCTTCAGACCCATGTGCCCAGCTTCTTGCCGGACACCCCGCCTAGAAAGTCCACTGGCACCTTCCACTCAACACACCCAAACCAGAGCTCATCTTTTTGCCCAAACCTGATCCAGTCATCCAGGCTATAAACCTGGAAAGCAGCTTGACTCCTCCCTCCATACCCTCCCCCACCAACCAATTTCACCTTCTAATTCAGGGGTTCCCTGATCAGGGGTAGATAAGAATCACCTGGGAACCATATCAGACTCTTAAGTTGGGGGATTGTATAATTTGTAAAGGCTCCTAGGTGATTTCCATATATACCCCACCCACTCCCCTCCCCCAACCACCCTGAGAGAATTCACGATTGAATCCCCATCTCACCTTCCTCTCATGGGTGTTGTGGGGATCACATGACATAATGGGGACGCAAAAGGTCTTTGTAAACAGCCAAGAGCTGGATGCGTAGGATGTGAGGAATTATTGTTGGGGGGGCAGACAGCTGAGTGCCGGAAGGAAAGAAGAGCAGCCTTCCTGTTCATGGAGGAAGGGGTACTGATGGCCATCTGGCCTGAGAAGGTGATGATCTGACCCCCTCCCCTCAGGAAATGCAATGCTTCTGCACCAATCAGGGGCCACTCCATCCCCTACCAGTGTGCTCGTTGCCGAGACAACAGGCAGCTTCCTGTTACCATAGCCACAAGTGCTACCTAGTAACCATAGTAACGCCCTGGCAGTCACAGTTGAGCAATTTCCTTTGGATCAAATTTGGGGGAGGGGTGGGGGGAGGGCTTAAAAAAAAAAAGGAAAGGAAAGGAAAACAGGCCAAGCCTGAACCAGAGCAATCCCCCTCCCACCCAGGGCTCAGGTTCTTATGCGCTCTTACACACCCACCCGCTGGTGGTGGAGCACCTGCAGTGTACCAGGCTGTGGGTGAGGGCCGAGACACCGACAGGACTCGGGGTGCAGTCTAGAGGGGTGACAGATCAATCCAAGGAGATCAGGGCGAGCTGGACAGGTCTGGATGGCCTGCACCAGGGACCAGGAGGACAGGACCCATCCCTGGGCATGGCCACCTGTGACTGTGGAGGAGAGACCAAGAGACAGAGCCGGGCTTCCCTGGTGGCGCAGTGGTTGAGACTGTGCCTGCTGATGCAGGGGACACGGATTTGTGCCCCGGTCCGGGAAGATCCCACATGCCGCCGAGTGGCTGGGCCCGTGAGCCATGGCCGCTGAGGCTGCGCGTCCGGAGCCTGTGCTCCGCAACGGGAGAGGCCACGACAGTGAGAGGCCCACGAACAGAAAAAAAAAAAAAAAAAAAAAGACACAGCCATGGAGAGCAGAGACACAGGGAGAGATGAAGAGACATAGGAAGACAGAAATGATGAGAGAATAAGACAGACCGACACAGGGCAAGGAAAGAGAGAAATACTGGGGGAGATGGGAAGGAAATGAGGGGATAAAGGGTCAGGAAGGGGGGGTGCAGGAAAGGTAGGGAGGAGTGTGGCAGAAGGGTAGAAGCCTGGGGTGGGGGGCAGTGAGGGTGAGCAAGACCATCCTTATTTTATTAGTTCTTAAATAGATCCTACGAATTTCTCACTGGAGCCTAGAGTGACGAGCACATGTAACAGCAGTGGTTTCCATGGCGGCTGCCTCCCCGGCTGGGTTTCTGGGGAGGTGGAGCTCATCGGTGCTCTGGAGGATGTCCCTTTTCCCCCTCCCCCTCTCCACCACTGTTTGATGGAGAGTGGGCATTAGGTGGTACATACATGTCCCACGTGGACCTGGCAGAGTCCAGGTCTCAGAGGCTGGGCACCTAGACTTTCCACCACTCAGGCATGTTGCCAGTATGTCCAGAACTCTGTGAAGAGCCCTGGGCTGGGCCCTTCAGGGGAGACAGCAATGACCCTAGGACACTGTCCTCAAAGGCGTATAAGAGGGGAAGATAATGCCACCATTTCCAGAGAGCCCACTATGTGCCAGGCCCTTCCTGGGGCACTTTACATACATTGTCTCTAAATTCCTTCCGACCACTCTGCAAGATAGTGCCATTGTTCCCATAGTATAGATGAGAAAGCTGAGGCTGAGGGGGGTTAAATCACTTGTCCAAGATCACATGGTGGGTAAGTTGAGCTGGGATTTGCCTCCAGGTCTGCCTGACACTGAAGTCCATGATTTTTGCATTGTGTCACTCAGCTCTATTCTTAAGACATGAACACAAATAAAGAGGCACAGAGGGACCAGGACCTTGGGAGGCGTGCAAGGCAAAGTGCTGTGGGA
This sequence comes from Aethalodelphis obliquidens, assembly GCF_003676395.1. Lineage (NCBI taxonomy): Eukaryota > Metazoa > Chordata > Mammalia > Artiodactyla > Delphinidae > Aethalodelphis > Aethalodelphis obliquidens. The sequence continues at coordinate 18,644,090 of NW_020837970.1, forward strand.
GAGGCTGACTCCAGCTGGAGAGGCTGGCTCAGGGAAAGTTTCATGGGGGAGGCAGGGTTTGAGCTGGGTCTTGCAGCACTGGGGTCATTTGGGCCATGTGGAGATCGTGGGAGAGGTGGGGCTGGAGGCTGAACACTCCAGGTGTCTGGGGTACGGAGAGGGAGATGCAAGTCTGAAGAAGCAAGGGTTTTCTGGTGGGCACCTGACACCGAGGGAGCTAGGGTAGTACAGATTGCTGCCAAGTCAGATAGACGTGGGTTTAAATCCTGGCTCCATCACTGACACCTTCCTTAAGGTCTCTGAGCCTCAGTATCCACACTAGTAAAAGGGGACTCCGGATCCCACCTTGAAGGGGTGTGGTGAAAATGACAAAGGCAAGATCTTAGTAGGTGCACCAGATGTAATAAATTTTTCGTTTGTTTGTTTTTGTTTGTGTGGGTTTTAAATGGAAGGATATGAAATTGAAGGGTAGGCAGGGGCCAGATCAGGGCAGGTTGTGAAAACCGTGACAAGGAACTTTGACTTTGTTGTATTTCAAAGGCAATAGGGATCCAGGGAAGGATATTAAGTAGGGGAGGGATCTGTCTTATGAAGGATGCCGTGAGCTGTCATTCTGCAGAGAAAGGATTGGAAAGGGAAAGATTAGAGGCAGGAGGATCAGTGATACAGGTGAGGGTGAGGGTGACCTGGACTAGGGCAGAAGGAAATGGACAGATTCAGGGGATGTTCAGGAAGAATGAACTGGACTAAAGTTCTATTGGATGTGGGGACTGAGGGAGAGGAGGGAATTTTGGCTGACTCTCAGGCTTATGGCTTAGGTGTTGGGGAAGTCGGTAATTTGGGAGTTAGGAGGTGCAGGGGAAGTCCTCAGGGGAGGAGCCCAAGATGGTGATGACAGAGTTGAGAAGAGGAATGGTCCCCAGGCTCTGGGCCTTCAGTCTCCACTGGGAAGTGGTTAGGGAGGACACCCGGTTTTTAGGTATGTTCTGTGTGGCTAAAGGAGAAAGAGAGCTGCCCACATGAGCTACCTGGGCAACCCTACCCTGCCTCGTTCCTGCCACAGCCAGGGGAGGGATGTGGAAGCGGGGTCAAGGAATCACTGTTCCCCTTTGAAGAAAAGAGGGCATTGCTTCCTGGGCCAAGCATTTGTCATGGGACCTCACGGGAGCTGTTGCCCTTGGCTGGGCACCTATTCCCCTGAGGCTTTCCCAAGTCCAGGCACATTTCTGCTTCAGGGCCCAGCCCTGGAGGGGAAATCAAGGGAGAGTATGTCAGAAAGAGGAGAGGACAACCTACTCCAAGCAGTGGAGTGGAGAAGGTCAGAGGCAGGACAGACACGTACGGGGTCCTAGGCCTTCTGCCCCTGTAAGCAGCAGGGAAGGCAAGATCTTACCCCTTCTCCCTGCTTGACTTGCCAAAAATTCCTGCCTTTGGGGTCCACACTGCCCTCTTCACACTCTTCTGTCCTGATCACAGCTCTTCCCTCCACTCAGCACTCATGCCCTCAGCCCCTTCCCCTCACCATGGGAAAAATGCTTATTGGAACCTCCCCAAGGAAGGGACTACTGATGGGTCTAAGAGAGGTGTCATGGGTGCAGGAAAGAGTGGAGCAGATAAAAAGGAAACCACCATTTTCAGTACTTTGTTCTACCTCACCCCCTTCCTCTAATTCAACCCACTGCCAAGTCCCATTCGTTCTAGAATCTATATGGATTTCCTAAATAGTTCTCAAGTCCATCCTCTCCTCTCAGTTCCCACCCTAACCCCAGCTCCAGGCCAGTATCATCACTCACGTGCCCTCAGCAAGTGTTTCCAGAGGGTCATCTGCCTCCAGCATTGCATCCTCTCCACCCCAGCATTCACGCTGTAGCCAAAGTGATCTTTCGGTACCAGTCCCTCACTCTTCCCTGCTCAAAATCCACCCACAGTTCCCCATTGCAAGCCGCCCAGTAAAGCCCGAGATCCTAAGACTGGGAGCCAAAACCTGTTAGTCCTGCCTCCCGTGCTGCCCAACATGCATGATACTCTCCATTCACTTGGAGCCGTAGACATCTTTGCTGGGCGCTTTCCCTGACTGTCCCCAGAATTCCAGAAGACACTTTTGTCTTTTAGGTTTCTAGGCCTTCAAACATGATGAAGTATGATCATGATTCAGCTCAGACAGCATCTCGCCTGTGAAGCATCTTCTCCTTCTCCACCCCTGATGCTTCTTCTACGTGCCCAGAGGTTAAACCCCATTTAGGTGCAACAAGTTATTTCTGGGCTGGAAGCTCCTTGAGGGCAAAGGCGCCAGCTCATGCACTGGGCAGCTGCTAGCACATACAGTGCCTTTGTGTGAGTTACATAGAGGCAACCCTGTGGGCAAATTAGGAAAAATGTCCCCCTTCCTCTGGGCTGACACAGTCCTGTGATAATGTGCATGGCTTGGTCAATAGAGCATGGCTGGATTTCAGGCCCTGTTTGCCTTTTCCCCTCAAGCTGTTTTGTGCAGGGCACGGCCTGCAAAAGCAAATGTACTCAGTTATGTCTGTCTCCTTCATGGTGTTTGAAGGGATGGATGCCCAGGGGAAAGGAGAGCATGAACATGGAGGGAGACAAGTGCAGGGGCAGGAGGGAACCTTCTGAATCCCAGAGGGTGGGGCTGAGGTTGGGCCTCACTTTCTTCAGGTGGATTCTGGAGCCTAAAGTGAGGCTGAAAGAAGTAACTCTAGCTTCATGGGGAAGAAGCTGTAGAAGATGGGACAGACCACTGAGGTTTGCAGGAAGTCCTGAGTAGGGAGTCAAGCTTTGATAGGTGACAGAAATTAGCAGGGAGCTCGTGGAGGGGGGCCGACGGGAGGTCCCAGTCCAGCAGATAACATGACATTTCTCCTAGCGGTTCAGGCTTTCTCTTTAGGTTTGACACAGCCTTTCCTAGTCCCACAGCGACAGTCCTGCCTGCCTCCAGTCAGAGTCCAGATTGAAGTGTTGTCCCTGCTTCTCCAGCAGATGGCAGGTGTGCCCAGGACCCAGTGCCTACAGAGAGCTGGGCACCCTCCTCTCCATGCTGGTGGGCCTGAGGCCAGGTGACTAAAGCTACTGCTGCCCCTGGCAGGCCCAGAGGAAAGATTGATGACTCGGCCATTGTTGGGGCTGGCCAACAGGGCCATCGATTTTCATTTAGGAGAATAATTAAATATTAATTTTCACTTTGTTAAGCTGAGGAGGGTGAACAAGCCAATCCTGGCAGTACAAGAGGAAGTCAGGCCATGTTGGAAGCCTGTAGATGAAAGGGTGAGAGGGGGCAGATGTACCCAGTCACCATCCCCTCCAGAACTTTAGACCCCTATCTGCCACCAGCTTGGCTCAGGTAACAGTGCAGTGGTTAAGTGAATGAGTTCTGGAGCCAGACTACTTGCATTCAAAGCCCACATCTTCCCATTAGGAGCTACATGACCTTGGGCAAGTCACTTGTTTTCTATGACTCAGTTTCCTCACCTGTAAAATGGGAATGCCAATAACAATACCTTCTTCATAGAGGATTAAATGAATTTGAACCTGTAAAGTGCTAGGAACACTGTCTGGTATCAATATATGTTAGTTATTATTATTTCTCTTTTTTCTCCCAGAAATTGTCCCAGTAGTATAGGGCTTCACTGTTCTTATCTCAGGTGCCCTCAGCCTCATAGAGTACCCCAGGTACCCCGTCTCTTGTGGAGCCCTGTGGCTGGTTGAGGAGGGGATTTTTTTTTTTTTTTTAACGTTTATTGGCTGCATCAGGTCTTAGTTGCGGCACACGGGGTCTTTCGTTGCAGTGCACAGGCTCTTCGTTCTGGTGCACGGGCTTCTTTCTAGCTGTGGCGTGCAGGCTTAGTTGCCCCGCGGCATGTGGGATCTTAGTTCCCCGACCAGGGATTGAACTGGCATCCCCTGCATTACAGACGGATTCTTTACCACTGGACCACCAAGGAAGTCCCTAAGGAGGGGATTTGTTCTCCCAAAGTTCATCTTAATTTTTTCAGTGCCTTTCATTTGCTTTCAGGATAAAGTCCAAACCCCTCGGCCTGGAGTTCAAAGTTTCCTCTTCAGCCACTGCCCTCTGTGGATCTTCTTTCTGGTCTGGCCCCTGCTCACATGAGGGCCCCCTCCTCTACACTCCCAGCCTCATTTCACACCCATCTGTTCCTCTTGTCTCTGCACCTTTACCATGATGTTTCCCACGTGGAGTGTTACTGTTCGTATCATTGACTCAGTTCTAGTGACAGAAGTCATTTACTCCCAAGGTTGGATGAGTAATGACTTCTACTATTACTCCTAGTAATGCTGCTGTTACTACTACTACTACCACCACCAGCTAACCTGTATTGAGTACTGATTGTCTGCCAAGATCTGTGTTAAGCACTTTACATGACTTCGTTCATTTAATTATTATAACAACCCTACAAGTTCAATTTCACAGATGAGGAAGCTTAGGCTTAGAGAGGTAAAGACTTGCTCAAGGTCATAGAGTCAGTGAGTGGTGGGGCCTGGATCGACACCCAGGTCTGTCTGACTCCAGAGCCTGCATACAGAGGATTGGCGAGGGTGATAAGTTAGTGTTAACTTGACACTGAGTCTTCAAGAGCGAGGCTCAAGTTCCTTCAATTACAAGGATTGGTTCTAGGATCTGACACCCCAATGACAGCCTGATCAGCTCTAAGTAAAGCCTGCCTTATTGCTGGAGAGCTCCAATTCAGAGAAATGACTTCTTTACACAGAGCTGAAATTAGCGCATCTGTTCTTTATACCCCACTGCTCTGTGAGGCCACCCATAGGAAACCAAATCCCTCTTCAGGATGTGAAAGCGGTTACCCACCCCAACAGTAATATGTATCAAGATCTTACTCTGTGCCAGGCACTTGCTAAGCCTCGGTTAATCCTCACAATAGCCCAGAGAGCTAAGTGTTAGTATAACCTACTCCTTATAGATGAGGACATTTTCTAGTAATGTATCTGAAGACACAGAAGTGGTAAATGGCAGAGCTGGGATTCAGATCCAGTCTGTGAGTCTCAAAAAACTAGTATCCTTAATTATTATGTTATGATGCCTCCCTATTGCAGCCCCCCACTAAACCCTATTTTCTCCAGCTAAATATCCCCAATTCTTCAAATTATCATTCCATGATATATTTTATGTTCCCATCCCATCCTAGTCTCTTTATGGTAGGCTAGTGACCCTCTTAAATCTGAGGCCTGGAAGTGGATATGTGTCCCATGTTTGGCCTGCCTGGGACATTTGAATAGCATTCTTGTTCTAGACATTATCACTCCTTGGACAAGAAAGAATGAGGCTGTGTAGTATGACTTGCTCTTGGTGAACCCACACTAGTTCCTAACAATCACCACTTTCTTCCTTCCACAGTAGGTCCCACTTTGCCTTTTGTCCAGTGATTAGCAATTAGCCAAGGCCATATCAAGTGCCACTGATACACAGTAGCCTAGCTGCCTGTGGAATCAGATCTCTCTTAACTTTAGCTGTGTGTTTGGGGTGTGGAGGGAAAGCAATCTTGGTGAGTCAAGACACCCCAAAAAGCATTACAGGAAGAGGACCAGAGGGAAGTGCACCAAGGACCCTAGAACTGGAGGAAGTGGGATTCCAGAACAGCAGGGCCTCTCCTCCATGTATCTGCATATATGCTCACACCAGTGACAAATGACACCTAAAAATCATGATTTTAGCCAACATGGACAAACTCTAGCATAGCTCACAACAGTAATGCCTTCCCTAGCTATGGGCGTGGTACACTTAGCCCAAGAGTCTTGAGCCCGTTTCTTTGGACCAGAAGACTGAACATAACACATAACCTGTAGCTGTTAAGGGTACAGGTAAGTCCTCTCCTGGAAAGATGACTCTTCTTCTAGTTCCTGGTCCCAGCCCAGCCCCTATATGCTGCTTTGGCATGCACATAGGGCCTATGTCCCCAGCCTGAGGTGATTTCCACCCCCCCCACCAACCCTGGTGGACTTACCCCTGGCAGGGTCTTCTGCTCGTGCAGTGCACTCTGGGCCTTGAGAGCAGAGTCCCGGGCGCAGTAGGTGAGGAAGGCACAGCCTGGGGAGGAAGAGGCTGGCTCAGGGGGTTTCCTGAAACCCCCAGATACTCTTCCTGGAAAGACCCCATTAAGTTGACAAACTCAAGGCCACTCTCCTTTAAACAAGGACACTACTTCTGAGAAGGCTTCTCTGCCTCCCACCTTCTCTGAAGGGAGGGGCTTCGTGTGCCTGTGTCCCAGGCTCTGGCTCCTTCTCAATTGCTCATGGCCTCTTGCCTACGGAACATGTGTACCCACACCCAGTCACATGCTAATACAATCCCACATCTCCCCTCCCCACTCCAGCCATAAATCCTGTTAGGGTTAGACCTCCTTAAGCAGCTTTGCCTTCAGCTTTAACCCCAGCCTCCCCTTTCCTTTTTGGATTCATACTCCCAAAGTCTCTCAGAATCTGCCTCAATTCCTTCCCAACTCAGTTTCAGATGGGAGGAGACAGAAGAGGAGGAGAAAGGTTGGGACCCCAGGACCCCAGAACTCCTTCCTAACACCTCCTCCTAGTTTGAGTCTGAGGAAGGGATAATTTTGAGGCTTGGAAGATGGGACTGGTTTAAGGGTGTCCTATGGGTAGGAGCTTCTAGGGACTTCCAATCCTATCCAAGGAACTTGATCTGTCAGCTCTCCCAGGACTTCAAGATAGGGCCTCTTAAATAGTTATTGTGCCCCAAATTTGACTTCTCTAAAAGAATCAGTAGATGCAGGGGAGAGAAGGAGTCGGGGTTGAGCCAGAGGATCAGTCCTACCCTCTCTTTGTCCAGCCTCAGAACCTGTAGCCTGCTAAGAAGCACAGGGCCAAGATTTCTTCCTTTCCAAAAGTCATTGAGCACTCACTCATTCAGAAAAGATTTATTGAATACTTATTATGGTGGGACATTATGAGGGCTTGAAGGTAAAGTGGCAACAAGACAGATACATTTCCTGCCTTAAGGGGGATCATGTAAAGGATCATGAGGGGGATGTATCTAACTCCACAAGGTTGAGGAATGTCTCAAAGAACACACTGAATTCTCAATAACAAACGGGTGTTAATGAGGTAACAAAAAGTGTGGCGATTATTTCAAGCAGAGAGAATAGTACATATGATGACTGAGTGAAGAATTCAGTGTGTTGGGGAAATGGATGGAAGGCTAGTATGGTTGGAGATTGGTAACTTAGGGGCAGAGTGGCCAGTGGGGTGTGCAGGGATCAGCTCATCTATAACCTCAGTCTGGATTTTGAACTTTTTCCTAAGAACAGTGGAGAGCCACTAAAGGGTTGTGACATTAGGTCTGTGTTTTCAAAAACAGCCTTCTGAGTGTAGGAAGGAGAAAGACTGAAGGAAGAGAAAGTGGATGTGGGAAGCCATTAGGAGTGTGGTGCAGTTTTCCACTTAGACCTCAGCAGACTTCAAAGGCAAATGGGAACATTTTCTCCAATGTCTCCTATGTGGTTGCCCTCTTAAGGTGGGTGGATATCTGCCATTCATTGGGTTAAAGTGACCTTAGAGAACTCCTGGGACAAACTCTTATCATATCAATAGGGAAACTGAAGCCCAGAGAGTATACAAGTGGCAGGATAGGGTTTGGAATCTCCAAACTCCTAGGCTGAGCTTGTTTTAAAAGCACTGTGGCTGCCCCCCGTGGTACTCAGCCATCAAAAAGAAAACAAGTCACTCTGGCTTTTGGACATCACTGTTGCTGGGGAGAAGGTGGAGAATATGTTGACTTGGAGACCCTCCTCAGTGATCTTGCAAGGCAACCCTGCCTTCAAGAGCTGTGGGTTGGTTTGGGGATAAATCACCAAACACCTGATTCCGCTTACATCTCTGTTCCATCTACTGCCACCAAGCCGTATTAGCTGATGTCAGAACTGGGCAGGGCTGGGGGCCTCTCAGAAAGGCTCGAGGGCCTAGCTGATGCCTAAAGGAGCCCTGTGTGACTACCTGGGAAAGGGAGTGGAAGAATGAGGGATAAAAAGACAGAGACGCATGGCTTGAAGGACAGATGAATGAAAAAAAAACAGGAAGAATTGGAACTAAGTGTAGAGAGAAAGAGAGAAAGGGTGAGGGAACAGTTCAGAGACTCCGATGGTGTTTGAGTGAGAATTAAAGGTATTCTATACACTTCCCTTACTGTACAGATGGCTCAGAAAGATTAGCTTGTACTTACATACTGAAATAAATGTCTAGAAAATAAGAAAATAAATTGCTATGGATGGATGTACAGCTGGGCAGCTGGACTGTGTTAGAAGGAATCTGGATGGTATGCTCTTGTCATTTCATGCCCCTCTAAAAATGACCCCACCCAGGAGGGTGGAAGATGCACTGCTTCATAGCTGCTCCCCAATCTTCTATGGGCATTTTCCTGGAGCCTCTATGTTAGTGTGCCTAGGAACTCTCCAAAGCCTCTGAGTTGAAAAGGTGGCAGCCTGTTTCCAGCTCTTAGCCCTTAGGAAAGTACATTTAACTGTTACCCAGGACCCACCACTTCTCTCCTGGAAAGATCACGGAGGATAGTTGGGGACCCTCCCCCACTCCCCAAACCCTGAAACTGCAGCATGGTGAAGGTGGGGAGAGAAAAAGGTGTTTCTTCTCAAATAATTTCCTTCCCCTGCCCATGTATGAATGTGTCTCTGGCTCTCTTACTCCAGCCCAGCCTGGACAGACTTTTCTGCATGTAAACAAGCCTCCTCCCTATTCCTACAGGAGGAAAGGGGTGTGGCTGGATAGGACCTGGTGCGTCTCTCTCTAGCTAGGGCAGGGAGAAGACCCCTTTCTGCCTCTTCAACCTGACCCACCCTGAGGCTCTGGTCCACAGGCTCTGGTCCAGGACCACCCTGTGAGGGAGGGAAAGCAGGAGGCCATAAAGAGGATTGGGAGGGGACAAATATGTGTCACAGGAGTGGGAAGATTAGAGGGTAAAAGAAGCGTAGCTTCAGCTGAGAAGAAGCCTGAGATGAGGGGGCACAAGGTGGCTAGAGTTCCCAGCTGAGATCAGAGTTCTGGACTCAAATCAGAAAAGGAAGACAGTGGTGGGATTCTGGATGGGAGTAGGAGAGATTGGGGCTATTGTTAAGCATGAAGGCGGAATTTGGTGCTGAGAGCCTCCTGGGAGGGGAATTGGATTTTGTGACTTAGACAGGCATGGGTTCTGAAGAAGCGGAGAGTTTGTGTCTGTGAGATTTTAGGTTGGCAGTGTGAATCAAAAGAAGGTTCTGGGGGTTGACTGGTCTTGGAGGCCAGAATGAGGGGTGCAAGCCCAAAATGTGTGTGAAGGTGGTTAGGCCTGAGTGGGGTGGCCCCAGATGGGGGTGGAGGGATGGTGGTTCAGGAATGATTGGGTCCAGGGTTTGGGAGATTGAAGGTGTCAGAGACCTAGAAGGTGGAATAAGTTTCCAAATTCCAGGATTTGAGATGTCTGATGGGAGAGATAGAGGGAAGTCCAGCTGAAAGGCGAGGAGTGTTGCAATGTGAGACGTGAAGGGAAGGGAGTTGGAGGTTAGAGTGGAGTACATGTCGGGACCAGAGTGATGATCAGAGGGAGGATGTCAGAGAGAAAATTCTGGGTTGGGGGTTCTGTGATCTGGGAAGAAGACTGGGCTGAAGTGGGCTGGTATTAGACTGGTGTTGGACTGGCTCTAGATAGAGCTAGGGTTGGGGCTGGGGTTGAGGCTGGGATTTGGGCTGGGCCGCACTCTAATCGGAATGGGGCTGGGCAGGGCTGGGCAGGGCTGGGCAGGGCTGGGCTGGGCTGGGCTGGGCTGGGCTGACCCCGCGCACCTTTGTGGAGGCCGGTGAGCCGGTCCTTCAGCACCGTCAGCTCGTAGATGCGGCCGAACTCCTCGAACAGCGGCTTGAGGTCCTGCTCGTCCAAGCCCCTCGGGATCTGCCCCACGAAGAGCTTGATGGCGTCGTGGTCCTTCATGGGCACGGCAGGACCCGGGTTTAGCCCGCTCATGCCGACGCCGCTGTCCGCGGTGCTGAAACCCAGGCGCGGGCCGGGGCCGGCGGGCGGCGCAGACCCACCGGGCGCCGCGGCCATATCCCCGCCCGGTCCGCCCTCCCGCCGGTCCCGCCTGTCCCGCCGTCCCCTCCCTGGACCGGTGGCGAGAGCCAGGGGGGGAGGGGGCGGGACACAGGCAGCGAGGGCGGGGGGCTGTACCGGGGGCGGGGTCCGGATGGAGGGGCGTAGAAAGGGTGGGGCGGGCTGGAAAAGGGCGGGGCAGGGGGCGGGGCAGGCCCGGGCCGAAGCGGCGGGATGCTGGGGTCTAGCTTCAGGTCCCCGCGCCTCGCTCTCTGGGCTCCCGCCCGAGCTCTCCCGGAGCTGAGCCCCGAGCCCCAGCCCCCGTGTTTGATGACGTAAGGCAGCTGGCCGCCGGGTCTACGCAAATGATTTGCATAATGAGGAAGCAGCGGCCAATCAGAGATGGAGTTGACCGGGCTCGGCCGGGGGCGGGCGGGGCGGCAGGGCTCTCGCGCTCCTGCTCGCCATGGCAACCGGACCCTCGGTTACCCTGTGTGTGTCGAGTGTGTGCAGGCGTGGCCGTGGATCGCGCGTGTGCGCCTTGGACCGCGTGAGGGGAAGTAGCTTCGTCATGCGTGGTGATGTCTGCGGGAGTCAGAGCTAACCCTCTCCTCACACACCGGCACACACAAGCACACACACCTCCAATCACTGGAGCGTTTCCTGCGGGGGCGGATGGGGATTCCTCTTCTCCATTCCCACTACCAAAGCCAGTTACTCGGAGCCGATCCCACCCCGCCCTATCACACAACTCTCCCTTCGGTGTTTTCAACCACTTCCTTACCCACGAGACTCCCGTGCATACCCCAAAAAATAAAAATAAAATTTTAAAGAAAGAAAAACAAAACAAAGACTCCAAAACACTCCTAGAACATGAATTCCTCCTCAGGAGAGTGAGGGAACTTACATTAGCCATATTTGCTCAGGTGCCTAGTTCATCCGAATTCGTGAGCTCAGGAGTGTTATTGTCCTTTTCCGGAAAAGGAAGCTGAGGGTCTGAGGGTCAAGGAGGTTAGGATCAGGCCCACCCCTAACATCTGCTGGGCCCAGGGCAAGAGAAGAAATGAAAAACAGACATACTGGGTATCTAAATATTTAAAAGATATAAATCAAGTTACAATTTGTTAAAATATGTTCACTTCTTATTTCCACAAATACACTTTCATAATAAAAATGAAAAATACGTGTAAAGGGCTTCCCTGGTGGCGCAGTGGTTGGGGGTCCGCCTGCCGATGCAGGGGACGCGGGTTCGTGCCCCTGTCCGGGAGGATCCCATGTGCCGCGGAGCGGCTGGGCCCGTGAGCCATGGCTGCTGAGCCTGTGCGTCCGGAGCCTGTGCTCCGAAACGGGAGAGGCCGCAAGGCCCGCGTACCGCAAAAAAAAAAAAAAAAAAAAAAAGTGAAAAGTTTTTTTTATATGACTGAAAGTTGGCAAAATATCAGACCTGATAGAATTTTATTACTCTTGCTCATGTCTGAGTATACTCTTGATGGGTCAGTGATGTTCAGAGAAGTAATACAATAAATTATATGTTTATTTCATTAATTTTTTCTTGCCTTCTTTCAGTAAAATTGCTAACCTGTCAATTCCATTGACTATTCTAAGAAACTGCTCAAGAGCAGCAGCAGCAACTGGAATCAATAAAATGTTCTTACAACAATTCAAATTCAGAAATAAACTGTGATTTTTTAAAATTCTTTTTTGACTTTTAATAAAAGTTACTCCTTGTAATTACCTGATTATGGAATGGGTTGCCAGAACATTTCATTTTCACTGAGCTTGATGTATTTTTAAAAATTTCTTTGAAACGTCCTCATTTTATTTATAAGTGTATTGTTTAGTTTCCAAGTGTTTGGAGATTTTCCTGTTATCTTTCTGTTACTGATTTCTAGTTTGAGTCCACTGTGGTCAGAGAACATACTCTGTATGATTTCAATTTTTTTTACATTTGTTGAGGTTTTGTGATCCTCAGAATATGATCTATCTTGGTAAATGTGGGTTTTTTGGTGATTGAAAAGAATGTATATTCTGCTGTTGCTGGGTGCATTGTTCTATAAATGATGATTAGATCCTGTTGGTTGATGGTGCTGTGGAGTTCTGTATCTTTTCTGACTTTATGGCTACTTGTTTTATCACCTGTTGAGAGATGCGTATTGAAGTCTACAACTGTAATTTTAATTTATCTATTTCTCCTTTCAGTTCTATTAGTTTTTGCTTCACATATTTTGCAACTCTGTTGATTGGTGCATACATATTTAAGATTGACTCTTTTATCATTATGTAATATCATTCTCTGTTCTTGACAAATTTCTTGCTCTGAGATCTACTTTATCTGATATTAATATAGCCACTCTTGATTTCTTTTGGTTAATGTTTGCCTAGTATATCTTTTTCCATCCTTTTATTTTCAACCTACCTATACTGTTATATTTGAAGTGACAAGATATAGTTGGGTCACTTTTTAAATTCAGGCCATCAATCTTTGTCCTTTAATTGTTGTATTTAGACCATTCACATTTAATGTAATTATCAATAATGTTAGGGCTTAAATCTGCCACTTAACTTTCTGTCTTCTTTTTGTTCCCTCTGTCCTTCATATCTCTGTTTTTTGTTTTTTACTATCTTCCTAAGGATTACTTGTTCCTTATTCTAGGTACATTATACATACACATCAAAGTTTACTGGTGTTGACATTTTACCAGTTCAAGTGAAGTATAGAAAGTGTACCTACCTTAAGTCCCTTTATCTTCTCTCATTTATAATATAATTGTCTTAACTATGTTTTCTACATACTTTGAGAACCACATCAGTATTATTCAAAAACAACTTGGAAAACTCAAGAAGACCCATAAAGCCTATTATATTTACCCATATTTTCATCTTTTTTAAAAATCTCATTTAAAAAAATTTTTTGGCTGCGCTGTGCAGCATGCAGGATCTTAGTTCCCTGATCAGGGACTGAACCCGTGCCCCCTGCACTGGGAGCGTGGAATCTTAACCACTGGACAACCAAGGAAGTCCCCCCATATTTTCATCTTTCCATTGTTTTTTCCTCCTTCCAGATAGTCTAAAATTCCTTCTTTTATCATTTCCTTTATATTTTAATAACTTCTTTAGCCATCCTTTTAACATAGTTTTTCTGGTGACAAATTCCCTAAGTTTTCCTTCATCTGAAAATATCGATATCTTGATTTCCCCTTCATTCCTGAAGGTTATTTTTGCTGAATACAGGATTACAGCTTTTTTTAAAAAAAACATTTACTTATTTGGCTGCGCTGGGTCTTAGTTGCGACACACGGGACCTTTGTTGCAGCATGCAGGATCTTTGCAGCATACGGGCTCTTTTAGTTGTGGTATTCAAACTCTTATTTTTTTACATTTATTTATTTATTTATTTTGGGCTGCATTGTGTCTTTGCTGTTGAATGCGGGCTTTCTCTAGTTGTGGAGAACAGGGGCCACTCTTCGTTGTGGTGCGCGGGCATCTCACTGTGGTGGCTTCTCTTGTTGAAGACCATGGGCTCTGGCATGCGGGCTGCAGTAGTTGTGGCACACGGGCTCAGTAGTTGTGGCTCATGGGCTCTAGAGCACAGGCTCAGTAGTTGTGGTGCATGGGCTTAGTTGCTCCGTGGCATGTGGGATCTTCCTGGACCAGGGCTTGAGCCCGTGTCCCCTGCATTGGCAGGGAGATTCTTAACCACTGCACCACAAGGGAAGTCCCGCGGGCTCTTTCAATTGCATCATGTGGGCTCTTTTAGTTGCAGCATGTGAACTTTTAGTTGCAGCATGTGGGATCTAGTTCCCTAACCAGGGATCAAAACCGGGCCCCCTGCATTGGGAGAGTGGCATCTTAGCCACTGGACCACCAGGAAAGTCCCAGGATTCTGGCTTGACAGTTATTTTCTTTCAGCACATAAAAAAATGTGCCACTTCTTTATGGCTTCCACAGTTTCTGAGGAGAAATCTATTATCATTCGAATTGTTTTTCTCTGATAGGTAAGGTGTCATTTCTTTCTCACTGCTTTTGCAATTCTACTCTTTGTCTTTAGTTTCAGAAGTTTGACTATGAGGTGTCTTGAAGTGGATTTCTTTGCCTTTATCCTGTTTGGGGTTTGCTAAATTTGGGTAGTGTTCAGCCATTCAAGTACTTTTTCATCTCTTTTACCTTTTTCTCCAGGACTATGATGACAAGAATGTTAGATCTTTTGTTAGAATCCCATAGGTCCCTGAGGCTCTGTTAAATTTTTCTTTTTAGATTTTTATTCATTTATTTATTTTTTGGATGAATTGGGTCTTCATTGCTGCGTGCAGGCTTTCTCTAGTTGCAGAGAGTGGGGGCTACTCTTCACTGCAGTGCACAGGCTTCTCATTGCAGTGGCTTCTCTTGTTGTGGAGAATGGGCTCTAGGAACGCGGGCTTCAGTAGTCATGGCATGGGCTCAGTAGTTGTGGCTTGTGGGCTCTAGAGTGCAGGCTCAGTAGTTGTGGCACACGGGCTCAGTTTTTCCACAGTATGTGGGATCTTCCTGGACCAGGGATCGAACCCATGTCCCCTGCATTGACAGGAGGATTCCTAACCACTGCACCACCAAGGAAGCCCCCATTCTAGTTTACTTTTCATTTCAGAAATAACTTTTAGTTTATTCTTTTTCCTGAGTTTTGTAAGCTTACTTTTTAAAATCTTATTTTTTTCCAATTATCACATTTCTGAATTTTTCTAATTCTTATTTATACTGATTTTTTAAGAGCTTCTTTTATTTTCTTAATGGTTTTCTTCTGTTTTTTTATTTTATATAATTTTTAAAAAATTTTTTGTCTCTGCTGGGTCTTCATTGTTGTGCTTAGGCTTTCTTTATGTGTGGAGAGCGGGGGTTACTCTTCATTGTGGTGCGTGGGCTTCTCATTGTGGTGGCTTCTCTTGTTGTGGAGCACGGGCTCTAGGTGTGTGGGCTTCAGTAGTTGTGGCACACAGGCTCAGTAGTTGTGGCTCGCGGGCTCTAGAGCACAGGCTCAGTAGTTGTGGTGCATGGGCTTATTTGCTCCATGGCATGTGGGATCTTCCCGGACCAGGGCTTGAACCCATGTCCCCTGCATTGGCAGGCAGATTCTTAACCACTGCACAACCAGGGAAGTCCCAGAAATTCTTTAGATATTGTAGTTCCAAGTTCTTTGTCAGTTATACTTTGTAAAGATTTTTCTCCCAGTCTGTGGCTTGTATTTTCATTTTCTTAACAGTGACTTTTCAATAGTAGTTTTTAGTTTTAATTTTTATGATGACCAAGTTATCAATTTGTTATTTAATGGGTTTGGTAGCATATCTAAAAACTGTTGCCTAAACCAAGGACACAAGGATTTTTCCCTTATGTTTTCTTCTAGAAGTTTTTATAGTATCAGGTTTTACATTTAGTTTTATGAATCATTTTTAGTTAAATAATTTTTTTGTATGGCATGAGGTATGGATCAAGTTAACTAAGAAAAATTTTTTTACATACGGATATCCATTTGTTCCAGCAGCATTTATTGAGAAAGGCTACCCCTTCTTTACTGAACTGCCTTTGTCAAAAATTAATTGTATGTTTATGTTATGTGATTACTTCCGGACTCTATTTCATTCCATTGACCCATTTCTTTCTTCTTTCTTTCTTTCTAATTTAATTTTATTTATATTTTTATACAGCAGGTTCATATTAGTTATCTATTTTATACATATTAGTGTATATATGTCAATCCCCATCTTGCAATTCATCCCACCACGACCACCACCCGTCCCCCCACCATTTTCCACCATTGGTGTCCATACGTTTGTTTTCTACATCTGTCTCTATTTCTGCCCTGTAAACCAGTTCATCTGTACCATTTTTCTAGGTTCCACATATATGCGTTAATATACAATATTTGTTTTTCTCTTTCTGACTTACTTCACTCTGTATGACAGTCTCTAGGTCCATTCATGTCTCTACAAATGACCCAATTTTGTTCCTTTTTATGGTTGAGTAATATTCCATTGTATATATGTACCACATCTTCTTTATCCATTCTTCTGTCGATGGGCATTCAGGTCGCTTACATGACCTGGCTATTGTAAATAGTGCTGCAATGAATATTGGGGTGCATGTGTCTTTTTTGTTGTTGTTGTTCTTTTTTGAGTACGCGGGCCTCTCAGTGTTGTGGCCTCTCCCGTTGTGGAGCACAGGCTCCGGACGCACATTTAGGAATCAGGCTCAGCGGCCATGGCTCATGGGCCCAGCCGCTCCGCGGCATGTGGGATCCTCCCAGACCGGGGCACGAACCAGTGTCCCCTGCATCGGCAGGCGGACTCTCTACCACTGCTCCACCAGGGAGGCTCCATGTGTCTTTTTAAATTATGGATTTCTCTGCGTATATGCCCAGTAGTGGGATTCCTGGGTCATATGGTAATTCTATTTTTAGTTTTTTAAGGAACCTTCATACTGTTCTCCATAGTGGCTGTATCAATTTACATTACCACCAACAGTGCAAAAGGGTTCCCTTTTCTCCACACCCTCTCCAGCATTTGTTATTTGTAGATTTTCTGATGATGCCCATTCTAACTGGTGTGAGGTGATACCTCATTGTAGTTTTGATTTGCATTTCTCTAATAATTAGTGATGTTGAGCAGCTTTTCATGTGCTTTTGGCCATCCGTATGTCTTCTTTGGAGAAATGTCTATTTAGGTCTTCTGCCCAGTTTTGGACTGGGTTTTTTTTTTTTTTGCGGTACGCGGGCCTCTCACTGTTGTGGCCTCTCCCGTTGCAGAGCACAGGCTCCGGAAGTGCAGGCTCAGCGGCCATGGCTCACGGGCCTAGCCACTCCACGGCATGTGGGATCCTCTCGGACCGGGGCACGAACCTGTGTCCCCTGCATCGGCAGGCAGACTTTCAACAAGTGCACCACCAGGGAAGCCCCGGGTTGTTTGTTTTTTTAATATTGAGCTACATGCGCTGTTTATATATTTTGGGGATTAATCCTTTGTCCGATGATTCGTTTGCAAATATTTTCTCCCATTCTAAGGGTTGTCTTTTCATCTTGTTTGTAGTTTCCTTTGCTTTGCAAAAGCTTTTAAGTTTCATTAAGTCCCACTTGTATATTTTTGTTTTTATTTCCATTACTGTAAGAGGTGGATCAAAAAAGATTTTTCTGTGATTTATGTCAAAGAGTGTTCTTCCTATGTCTTCCTCTAAGGGTTTTATAGTGTCTGGTCTTACATTTAGGTCTCTAATCCATTTTTAGTTTATTTTTGTGTATGGCGTTAAGGAGTGTTCTAATTTCATTCTTTTTCATGTAGCTGTCCAGTTTTCCCAGCACCACTTATTGAAGAGACTGTCTTTTCTCCATTGTATATCCTTGCCTCCTTTGTTATACATTAGTCGACCATAGGTGCATGGGTTTATCTCTGGGCTTTCTATCCTGTTCCATTGATCTATGTTTCTGTTTTTGTGTCAGTACCATATTGTCCTGATTACTGTAGCTTTGTAGTATAGTCTGAAGTCAGGGAGTCTGATTCCTCCAGCTCCGTTTTTTTTTCCTTCAAGGCTGCTTTGGTTATTCGGGGTCTTTTGTGTGTCCATACAAATTTTAAGATTTTTTGTTCTAGTTCTATAAAAATTGCCACTGGTAATTTGATAGGGATTGCATTGACTCTGTAGATTGCATTGGTTAGTATAGTCATTTTCACAATGTTGATTCTTCCAATCCAAGAACATGGTATATCCCTCCATCTGTTTGTGTCATCATTGATTTCTTTCATCAGTGTCTTATACTTTTCTGAGTACAGGTCTTTTACCTCCTTAGGTAGGTTTATTCCTTGGTATTTTATTCTTTTTGTTGCAACGGTGAATGGGATTATTTCCTTAATTTCTCTTTTTGATCTTTCATTGTTAGTGTATAGGAATGCAAGAGATTTCTGTGCATTAATTTTGTATCCTGCAACTTTACCAAATTCATTGATTAGCTCTAGTAGTTTTCTGGTGGCATCTTTAGGATTCTCCATGTATAGTATCATGTCATCTGCAAACAATGCCAGTTTTACTTCTTCTTTTCCAATTTGTATTCCCTTTCTTTCTTTTTCTTCTCTGATTGCCGTGGTTAGGACTTCCAAAACAATGTTGAATAATAGTGGTGAAAGTGGACATCCTTGTCTTGTTCTTGATCTTAGAGGAAATGCTTTCAGTTTTTCACCGTTGAGAATGATGTTTGCTGTGGGTTTGTCATATATGGCCTTTATTATGTTGAGGTAGGTTCCCTCTATGCCTACTTTCTGGCAAGTTTTTATCATAAATGGGTGTTGAATTTTGTCAAAAGTTTTTTCTGCATCTATTGAGATTACCATATGGTTTTTATTCTCCAATTTGCTAATATGGTGTGTCACATTGATTGATTTGCATATATTGAAGAATCCTTGCATCCCTGGGATAAATCCCACTTGATCATGGTGTATGATCCTTTTAATGTGTTGTTGGATTCTGTTTGCTAGTATTTTTTGAGGATTTCTACATCTATATTCATCAGTGATATTGATCTGTAGTTTTCTTTTTTTGTGGTATCTTTGTCTGGTTTTGGTATCAGGGTGATGGTGGCCTCAAAGAATGAGTTTGGGAGTGTTCCTTCCTCTGCAATTTTTTGGAATAGCTTGAGAAGGATGGGTGTTAGCTCTTCTTTAAATGTTTGATAGAATTCACCTGTGAAGCCATCTTGTCATGGACTTTTCTTTGTTGGAAATTTTTTTTTTATTCTTTTTGGTACGCGGGCCTCTCACTGTTGTGGCCTCTCCCGTTGCGGAGCACAGGCTCCGGACGCGCAGGCTCAGCGGCCATGGCTTACAGGCCCAGCTGCTCCGCGGCATGTGGGATCCTCCCAGACCGGGGCACGAACCCGTGTTCCCTGCATCGGCAGGCGGACTCTCAACCACTGCACCACCAGGGAAGCCCTCTAACTCTATTGATTTGAGTCTTCTCCCTCTTTTTCTTGATGAGTCTGGCTAAAGGTTTATCAATTTCGTTTATCTTCTCAAAGAACCAGCTTTTAGTTTCATTGATCTTTGCTATTCTTTTCTGTGCTTCTAGTTCGTTTATTTCTGCTCTGATATTTATGATTTCTTTCCTTCTACTAAATTTGGGTTTTGTTTGCTCTTCTTTCTCTAGTTCTTTTAGGTGTAAGCTTACATTGTTTATATGAGATTTTTCTTGTTTCTTGAGGTAGGCTTGTATTGCTATAAACTTCCCTGTTAGAACTGCTTTTGCTGCATCCCATAGGCTTTAGATTGTCGTGTTTTCATTGTCATTTGTCTCTAGGTATTTTCGATTTCCTCTTTGTTTTATTCAATGATCTCTTGGTTATTTAGTAATGTATTGTTTAGCCTCCATGTGTTTGTTTTTTATGTGTTTTTCCCTGTAATCAATTTCTAATCTCATAGCGTTGTGGTCAGAAAAGATGCTTGATATGATTTCAGTTTTCTTGAATTTACTGAGGCTTGATTTGTTACCCAAGATGTGATCTATCCCGGAGAATGTTCTGTGTGCACTTGAGAAGAAAGTGTAATCTGCTGTGTTTGGATGGAATGTCCTATAAATATCAATTAAGTCTATGTGGTCTAGTGTGTCATTTAACGCTTGTGTTTCCTTATTAATTTTCTGTCTGGATGATCTGTCCATTGGTGTGAGGTGTTGAAGTCCCCCACTATTATAGTGTTACTGTCGATTTCCTCTTTTATAGCTGTTAGCAGTTGCCTTATGTATTGAGGAGCTTCTGTGTTGGGTGCATATATATTTATGATTGTTATATCTTCTTCTCGGATTGATCCCTTGATCATTACATAGTGTCCTTCCTTTTCTCTTGTAATATTCTTTATTTTAAAGTCTATTTTATCTGATATGAGTATTGCTACTCCAGCTTTCTTTTGATTTCCATTTGCATGGAATATCTTTTTCCATCCCCTCACTTTCAGTCTGTATGTATACCTAGGTCTGAAGTAGGTCTCTTGTAGACAGCATATATATGGGTCTTGTTTTTGTATCCATTCAGCGAGCCTGTGTCTTCTGGTTGGAGCATTTAATTCATTCACATTTAAGGTAATTACCGATATGTTCCTACTACCATTTTCTTAATTGTTTTGGGTTTGTTTTTGTAGGTTGTTTTCTTCTCTTGTGTTTCCCACTTAGAGAAGTCCCTTGCCTTTGTTGTAGAGCTGGTTTGGTGGTGCTGAATTCTCTTAGCTTTTGCTTGTTTGTAAGGCTTTTGATTTCTCCATCGAATGTGAATGGGATCCTTGCCGGGTAATCTTGGTTGTAGCTTCTTCCGTTTCATCACTTTAAAAATATCGTGCCACTCCCTTCTGGCTTGTAGAGTTTCTGCTGAGAAATCACCTGTTAACCTTATGGGAGTTCCTCTGTATGTTATTTGTCGTTTTCTACTTGTTGCTTTCAATAATTTTTCTTTGCCTTTAATTTTTGTCAATTTGATTACTATGTGTCTCAGCGTGTTTCTCCTTGGGTTTATCCTGCCTGGGACTGTCTGTGCTTCCTGGAATTGGGTGGCTATTTCCTTTCCCATGTTAGGGAAGTTTTTGACTATAATCTCTTCTTGGGTCCTTTCTCTCTCTCTCCTCCTTCTGGGACCCCTATAATGTGAATGTTGTTGCGTTTAATGTTGTCCCAGAAGTCTCTTAGGCTGTTTTCATTTCTTTTCATTCTTTCTTCTTTATTCTGTTCCGCAGCAGTGAATTCCACCATTCTGTCTTCCAGGTCACTTATCCGTTCTTCTGCCTCACTTATTCTGCTATTGATTCCTTCCAGTATATTTTTCATTTCAGTTATTGTATTGTTCATCTCTGTTTATTCTTTAATTCTTCTGTTTGTTTTTTAATTTTTCTAGGTCTTTGTTAAACATTTCTTGCATCTTCTCAATCTTTGCCTCCATTCTTTTTCCAAGGTCCTGGACCATCTTCACTATCATTATTCTGAATTCCTTTTCTAGAAGGTTGCCTATCTGCACTTCATTTAATTGTTTTTCTGGGGTTTTATCTTGTTCCTTCATCTGGTACAAAGTCTTCTGACTTTTCATTTTGTCTATCTTTTTGTGAATGTTGTTTTGCTTCCACAGGCTGCAGAATTGTAGTTCTTCTTGTTTCTGCTGTCTGTCCTCTGGTGGATGAGGCTATCCCATTTCTTTATTTTTATGCCAATATCACACTGCCTTGATTACTATAGCTTTACCATAATTCTTGAAATTAGTTAGTGTTGGACCTCCAAGTTTTGTTCTTTTTCAGTGTTGTTTTGGCTATCCTAGGACCTCTGCATTTCATATAAATTTTAGAATCAATTTGTCAATTTCTTAAAAAAAAAAAAAGCCTGCTGAGATTTTTCCTGGGATTGTACTGAATCTGTAGATCAATTTGGAAGAGAACTGACATCTTACAAAACTGAGATTTCTGCCCCTTGAACAAAGTATATTTTGTCAAAGTACAAAATTTTGATATTATTATAAATTGTATCTTTTTTTTTTTTTTTTTGCCACACAATGCAGCTTGTGGGTTCTTAGTTCCCTGACCAAGGATTGAGCCTGGGCCCTTGGCAGTGAGAATGTGGAGTGTTAACCACTGGACTGCCAGGGAATTCCCAAATTATATCTTTTTAAAAATTGCAATTTATAGTAGTTTCCTGCTTGTATATAAAAGTATAATTCAGTTGGATTTTCTCCATAAAGAATCATGTCATCTGCCAATTAAGACAGCTTTACTGCTTCCTGTTTGATCTGTACTTTTTTTCCTGCCTGATTGCACTGACTAGAATTTCTAGTACAATATTTTTTTAAAGTGTTTTGATATTTCTTTTTACTTATATTTTTTAAATTATCAAGGAAATAATTACAGTTACAGGGCCCAACAAAGTGTAGCTACATCTAGTCCAGTTTTCTCTTTTTATATATATAAAAAATAAGACATTGATGGAATCCACATTTCTGATCAGAGTTCTTTCCCCTCATAGTGGCAACACTCATAATGATCATGTATAATATAAAAGCTCTACCTTAGGCACTTTAATTTGTTTTAGCATATGCTGTTTGTTTTTGTTGTTGTTCTTGCTTGTTCTTGTTGTTTTGCCACGCTGCGCAGCTTGTGGGATTTTAGTTTCCCAACCAGGGATTGAACCTGGCTGCTTGGCAGTGAAAGCACGAAGTGCTAACAACTGGACCGCCAGGGAATTCCCACATATGCTGTATTATTAATTTACGCAAATGTCTAAAGTACACAACCTCAGTAAGCAGTACCAAAGTTGAATTCATAAAACTCAGAAAACTAGGAACTGTGATTCTCCTCCAGTATAATCTTGAATATGAGAGGTGAAAATGGCAATCTTTGATTTGTTCCCACTATGGCAACTCTATTTTTAGTTTTTTAAGGGACTTCTGTACTGTCTTCTGTAGTGACTGTACCAATTTACATTCCCACCAACAGTGTAGGAGGGTTCCCTTTTCTCTACACCCTCTCCAGCATTTGCTATTTGTAGACATTTTAATGATGGCTATTCTGACTGGTGTGAGGTGATACCTGATTTTAGTTTTGATTTGCATTTCTCTAATAATTAGTGATGTTGAGCAACTTTTCACGTGCCTATTGGCCATCTGTATGTCTTCTTTAGAGAAATGTCTATTTAGGTCTTTTGCCCATTTTTTGATTGGGTTGTCTTTTTAAAATTTATTTATTTTTGGCTATGTTGGGTCTTCGTTGCTGTGCGCAGGCTTTCTCTAGTTGTGGAGAGCGGGGGCTACTCTTTGTTGCAGTGCACGGGTTTTTCATTGTCGTGGCTTCTCTTGTTGCGGAGCATGGGCTCTAGGTGCGCAGGCTTCAGTAGTTGTGGCACGTGGGCTCAGTAGTTGTGGCTTGTGGGCTCTAGAGCTCAGGCTCAGTAGTTGTGGCGCACAGGCTTAGTTGCTCCATAGCAAGTGGGATCTTTCCAGGCCAGGGCTCGAACCCGTGTCCCTTGCATTGGCAGGCAGATTCTTAACCACTGCGCCACCAGGGAAGCCCAGGTTGTTTGTCTTTTTTGTTACTGAGTTGTATGAACTGTTTATACAATATATTTTGAAATAAGCCTTTGCTGGTCACATCTTTTGCAAATATTTTCTCCCATTTCATAGGTTGTCTTTTCATTTTGTTTATGGTTTTCTTTGCTCTGCAAAAGCTTCTGAGTTTGATTAGGTCCCATTTGTTTATTTTTGCTTTTATTTCTATTGCTTTAGGAGACTGACCTAAGGAAACATTGCTACGATTTATGTCAGAGAAAGTTTTGCCTATTTTCTCTTCTAGTTTTATGGTGTCATGCCTTTTATTTACATCTTTAAGCCATTTTGAGTTTATTTTTGTGTATGGTGTGAGGGAGTGTTCTAACTTCATTTATTTACATGTGGCTTTCCAGCTTTCCCAACACCACTTGCTGAAGAGACTGTCTTTTCTGCATTGTATATTCTTGCCTACTCTGTCAAAGATTAATTGACCATAGGTGTGTGGGTTTATTTCTGGGCTCTCTATTCAGTTCCATTGATCTATATGTCTTGTTTTTGTGCCAATACCACATTGTTTTGATTGGTATTGTCTTTGTAGTATTGTCTGAAGTCTGGGAGGGTTATGCCTCCAGCTTTTTCCTTTTCCCTCAGGATTGCTTTGGCAATTCTGGATCTTTTACGGGCCATATCAGTTTTAGGATTATTGGTTCTAGTCATGCATAATTTAATGGGGATCACAGTAAATCTGTAGATTGCTTTGGGTAGTATGTGTAATGTCCCTTTTTTTCCCTTGACAATTTTCCTTGAAGTTGGCTCTATCTGAAATATAGCTATGCCAGCTTTCTTTAGATTAGTGTAACATGAAACATCTTTCTCCATCCCTTTACTTGTAATCCCTCTGTGTCTTTATGTTTAAAGTGGGTTTCTTGTAGACATGTAGTTGGGTCTTGCTTTTTTATCCACTCTGACAATCTCTGTCTTTCAATTGTTTTATTGAGACCAATCATGTTTAAAGTGATTATTGATAAAGTTGGATTATTATCTGACGTATTTGTTATTCTTTTCTATTTGTTGCCCTTGTTTGTTGTTTCCATTTTTGTCTTCTAGTCTTTTTTTTGCCTTTTATGGTTTTGAGCATTTTTAATGATTCCATCTTCTTTCCTTTCTTATCATATCAGTTATACTTCTTTTTTCACTTTAGTGGTTGCCCTAAGGTTTGTAAAATACATTTACAACTTATCCAAGTCCACTTTCAAATAACACTGTACTGCTTCATGAGTAGTACAAGAACCTTATAATAGAGTATTCCCAATTTCCCCCTCCCATCCTTCACAACATTGCTGTCATTTATTTCACTTATCCATAAGGTATCACAATCAATAACATCACTGTTATTATTTTGAACAAACTGTTATTCATTACATTAAGAATAAAAATAAAATTTGGTTTTAACTGGGATCCCAATGAATCTATAAATAATTTTAAAATCTTTACAATATTGGGTCATCTCATTTTTGAACATGTTACATATCTATATTTGGGTCTTCTTTCCAAAGACATCTGGGTGTTTTTGAAAATTTTAATAATTTACTCTATAAAGTTCTTATATGTCTTTCATTAGATTTATTCCTAGGATCATATAATTGTTGACTCTTGCTACATGAGGCATGCAGTTACATGAGGCAATGTTATTTTTTATTTGTTCATTATTTTTGCTTAAGCCAATTTGAGTTGTTTCCCTGCAACTAAAGAAGTCTTGACTAATGCAGGTAGTGTCAGGAAATGATGATGGAGAGCTCAAGAGACACATCACCTTGAAGTCGGAGACTAACATACCTTGCTAAGTGAATTAGACAAGGGGGCAATTTGGAAAAATTAAAATCAGGAAATTGACATAACCTGACTTGCAGCTTAAAAAGATGACTTGAGGCAGGTGCATCAGGATCCTCTTCCAAGTTCAGGGTAGATGTTATGTGCTTATAAAAAGATGGTGACAGTGCAGATGGAGGGGAGTAAATGGCTCTAAGATTTATTGATACAGAGTGGGTGTGACTTGGTGACAGATGAGAAGGCAATTGTGACAGATAGGGAGCAATTAAGGATGATTCCCAGATTTTGGCTCAAATGAGTGGCAGAAGAGTGGTACAGGAGTAGAGTAGGGAGCTATGAAGAAAGGTGATGAATTCTGTCTGGCACATGAGCTTCGGGTGATATGAAGTGGATGAGTTTGGGGCTCAGAGGATATAGATATAGATATAGATATATACATATAGTTAAAGATTTGGTTGTATGTAAACGAGATCACTGAGAAGAAAGTATAGAAGAGGAAAGAGGACAGACCCTTAAAAACATGATTGGTTGTGGGATATGAGTTTGCTGCAAGAGTCAGTGATGCAGGTTGAGAAACAATCATGAAAGATGTAGGAGAAAACTCAGGGAAGGATGGTGTCAGAGAAGTCTGGGAAGAATGAATATCAAAGGAGTGATCAAAATCTCAAAATACAAGGAAAGGTCAAGTAATGTTTTCATTATTATTGAGAAATGTCCCTCGACTCGGCAACATGTAGGTTATTGTTGGCCTCAGTGAGAGCAGCCTTCATGAGGACTGAATGAGAAGTGGAGAAATGGAGCCAAACTTGCAGTTGGTTCAGGCAACCTGACTGAGAAAAAGCAGGCCGGAGAGTTTTTGTTTAAAGACAAAGGAGATGGGGCTTCCCTGGTGGCGCAGTGGTTAAGAACCTGCCTGCCAATGCAGGGGGACACGGGTTTGAGCCCTGGTCCGGGAAGATCCCACATGCTGCGGAGCAACGAAGCCCGTGTGCCACAACTACTGAGCCTGCGCTCTAGAGCCCGCAAGCCACAACTACTGAGCCTGTGTGCCGCAACTACTGACGCCCGCGTGCCTAGAGCCTGTGCTCCGCTACAAGAGAAGCCACCACAATGAGAAGCCCGCGCACCGCAACCAAGAGTAGCCCCCTCTCACCACAACTAGAGAAAGCCCGCGTGCAGCAACGGAGACCCAACGCAGCCAAAAAAAAAATTAAAAAAAAAAACAAGGGAGATTGTGCACGTGTGTGTGCTGAAAGGAACCATTTGTAAGGAAGAGTTTGAAAAGTGGGAGGAAATTGAGCCCAGACATAGTTGAGTACCCAGCTTTATCTGTGTGTCTGTCTGAACGTGGAGCTCAAGAGCAGGAAGATGTCTGGTTCAGTTTGGGGCTGTGGCTGATGGCGGGCCGCAGGACAGGCTAGAATTAACTAGGCGAGCTTGGATCCATAGTCCCTGAGCACAAATTCCGACTCAGCCTAGCTATCTAACCATGAACAAATCATTTAAACTGTCTATGTCTGTTTCCTTATCTGTCAGGTGAGGATAATATTGATACCTACCTCACTGGTTGGGATGAGGATTAAATAAACTAACATCCAATCGAGTGCTTATAACAGCGCCTGACACAGCAAGCACATAAAAATGACAAAGCAGGGACTTCCCTGGTGGTCCAATGGGTAAGACTCTGCGCTCTCAATGCCGGGGGCCCGGGTTCGATCCCTGGTCTGGGAACTAGATCCTGCATGCATGCCACGACTAAGAGTCGGCATGCCACAACAAAAAGATCCTGCGTGCCACAACGAAGACCGGGCACAGCCAAAATAAATAAATAAATAATATTTTTTTAAAAAAAAATGACAAAGCATTTTTGTTCCCCTGGATGGATTTCCCCAAATATCTTCACTCAGATTTCTGACTTATGTGAGTATAGACAAACATTTGCATAGTTTTCTCTGAATATTTTCCTCTTAAATATCTTTTTTTATAATAAATAATTATCCAGATGCCCCCAACATCCTCTCTTAAGTCCAGCAGCACATCAGCACAGCACAGATGTCCCTCTTCCCATGTCTGCCTGCCAGCTGGTCTATCTATACACACACACACACACACACACACACACACACCCCTTTTCTGAGTGGCTTCCCAAAACATCCCTTCCTAATTTGCTATGAAGTGAGCCATAAAGAATTTATTAACAATGAAGAAAAATCATAGCTAAGTATCAGATATTCCAGAGGAAGTTAAGATTTGAAATAAAAGCTAGGAAGTGGTTATTTTGAGAAGCAAGAGAATGGAACTGGGAAGGGGGACATATATAATGTTTCATCTCTTAAAAAGAAAAATCTGAAGCAAATACAACTATTGAGATGTGATAAAGCTGAGTGGTGGTTATACTGTGTGTATTATTTTATTCTCTACAGTATTCTGTTTGAAACATTTGAAATCATTAAATAAAAGTTCTTACTGTGGCAGGGAAGACCTAACATGGATGTGGATAGAATATGGCTGTTACTGTGAAAATAAGCAAGGTTCATGGACATTTCCATTTTTAAAAACCTCACTGAAAAATGCAGGAAAATACACACACACACACACACACACACACACACACACACACACATACACACACACACAGGGCTACTTCAAAAAGGATTTTAAAAAACAACTGTGAAGATTCATATATAGTTAGAGTCAGCAGTATTGAAAAAAAATTAACAAGTAAATGTTTCACTGAAGGTAGTTTATATGTATTTATATTATTTATATATTTATTAACAGTATAAAGGGACACTGATTTTCAAACTTTCAGTGTTTATTTATAAAGGAAAAAATACAGAATGATTTTAAGACAAAGACAATTCCTACTTATTTTCTTTCTTAGTGGAAAAAAAAAAGCACATGATACACAATTGTCACAGCCTGTACTGATTAATCTTGCAAGTGATATTGACAAAAACTATAAAAATCTCAACTTTAGAGTGCTAGCAATGTTGCCACTAGGCGTGTACATCTACACTGATATCAGTTAAATTCAATCTATATCATAGAATCCTTTTTTCACCTGTCCCTTGGAGAGCCAAGTATCATTTGGCTTTCCTCGCCCCTTGCTGTGTCCCCCGTCACTAGTGCTATGGAGCACCTGTGCTCCCAAGTCCTCTGCTATCCTATTCCTATGCTAATCCACGGAGGTGCACCTCAAAACATCAGGTTTCCAAGAAGGGAGGGGTACCTGGCTCACTGCCTCAACTCCTACCAAGGAGGTGGATGTCCTCCCAGCCTCCATTCACTCCTTTACTTATATTCCCGTTAAGGCTGCTTTGCATCCTTAGGAGATTCAGAGGAGAGCAGGGGCGGACCCTTTGTGCCCAAAGATAACTAGAGCCAGGAAATCAGTCCAGGCACTTCCCCGCCCCCTGGTGGTGAACAGAGAACACAAGCAGGCCAGAGGAGCCTGGCCCAGCGCAGGGTGGGACAGGTTACGGGAGATGAGGTGGGGAAGCAGTGATTCTGTGCATCGGAACCGACTGGGCGGTTGCTACGGGCACTGTCTCTGACCTGTCAGCAGTTCAAGGTCTGATGATGACCTTCAGGTAAATGCTGTCATGATCAGTGGGCCCCGAGATGCAGTGGTGGAGGCTGGGGATCAGCACATCCCACCACTTGATCAGGCCACACTGATTTTTTTAATTGTAAAAATAACATTAAAGAAAATGTTTACGAGACGAGTAAGAAATCATAGACCTTTACTGCTTTAATACAAGTGTTTTCATGGTCTCTTCCTTCATTGACTTGAGACTTACAACTTAGTGTCTGATCTTTTTATCCCAAACAATAGCAATATTCCAGTTATGATCAGAAAGGAAGCAGGGGCACTTGAAGTATAGCAGCATTTCTGCAGGTCCTTGCCTGGGACTACCCCAAAGGCTTCTCCGGGTAATAGAGAGTAAGGGTGCTGCTTTGGTGGGTACAGATGGTAGAGCCTTAGCTCATGTCTCTCCAGGCCAGAGCCCTGGGCTCGGCTTATCTGGGCTGTGTGAATACCCCTTCCCTAGAGGATTCTGCAGGTAGAAGGTACCCAACCTGCCCCTATGGTAACAGTGCAAGAAGGCCAGGCTGGTGTATGTCCAACCAAGTCCCCAAAGGAGCATGATCAAGGGACTGAAGGATGCTATTTAAGGACCACATTTTACTGAGATCCCTTCTCAGGCCTGCCTTCCCCAAGTTTCTGTATCCACTAGATTGGAAACTTTCTGAAAGAAATGCCTGGGACCTCTCCTTTGTCCTTGCAGCCCAGGACCAGGTAGAAGAAAAAAACAATGGTCAAAGAAATCCTCATCTAAAACAGCTGCTGTCCACTACTGCCCAGCCTCTGGGCTGCACTGTCACTGGTGAACATGAAACCACTAGGGGGAAGTCTGGGTCCACGATGAGCCAGTTCCTCCTACGGAAAACTGGTCAACTTGTGCAAAGACACTCTTCCAGAGCCACATGCCCACCTCTTGGTCCCCCAGGGGCTTCCCTGTCATGGTCTCAGCTGCGCCATCAATTCTCTGAGAAGATGCTACTGGACTGAAAATGGGCGGGAGGAGGGGTGGAAGTTGCTGCCATTTTGGGGAGTTGAACAGGGCCTCTGGGGACTAAGTTCTTCAAATTCTTGGCACCTACCACAGTGCCAAGACCATAGTATGTGTTCAGTCTTTAATAATGGTTGCATGCAGTTGAAGTAACAAGAAACGCAAAGCAGAAGAGAAGCTCTAGGGGAGGGAAGTTTGTGAGTATGCATTGGGGAGGGGCTATTCTGTGACCAGGTTGGGGCTGGAGCCCCTGCTGCTTCCCAGAACTTCTTTGGTCCCCTATGGTGTCTTCTGTCTACAGAAGCCTTGGAGGTCTAAGTGATGAGTCTAAGGATGGGGTATGTGTCTGGACTATGTGTGGGGTTGGAGAGGCATCATAACTCAGGTGGAGCAGGACAGCACAAAGGCTACAGGTTTCATTCCCAGCTCTCAACTTATAAGATCCCTCCAGGGGCAGATACTGAGCCCAACCTGGCTGGGGCCCTGCTGAGCCCTATCACCCTCAGGGGCAGGCGGCCAGTTCTGGCAGCTCCCTTACCCGAGGGCCACTCACATTTTTTTTCACACAGGTAATCCACATTCATTATAGAAAAACACCACATCACTCTTTATTGGACACCAGCACCAACACCAGCCCCCTTGTCTCCAGGCACACAGGCACGTAGGCAAGGGGCCCCGTCCCCTGGGGGGGGCGGTACAGTGGAAGCCTGGCCCCGCTACCGCTCTCCTAGGGCCAGCACCCTCCTCGGTGCCTGGGGTACTTGCTCAGGTTTGTTCAAACTCCACGTCACAGTAGCCTACGCTGAGGGGCTGGGCCTGGACACCCCGCCTGCGAGAGGACGTAAAGAAACAGGGCGAGATGAGCCCCTCGGAAGGGGGTCGGTCTTGGGCCCCAGCAACACCTTCTCTACCACAACCAATGGTCTCCCCTTCCCCCAGTTCAGTGGATTTCAATCCGCCACTAGACACCAACATTCCTTGGGGGGGGGGTCTCACTTCCAGAGATTCTTGCTTGGGGTGGGGCCGTGTGTTGGCAAGAATCTGCAATCTGAACAGGTGCCCCAGGTGATTCTGATACAGGGACACCCCGGAACCTTGAGGAACACCTCTGTATTTCTAACTTGCCTGTTTCTGTGCCCCAGCTCCAAATAACTCAGTCTCTTTAGAAAAAAGCTGGATGCCTAAGGGGTGCCCAGTGCTCCTGGCCCACGGAGGCCCCATTAATGGCTCTAAAACTCTGTAAATGTGGTGAGGGGGGGAACCGAGGCACTGTCCAGCCCACGCACTGGGTGTGGACATGAAATCCCATCCTTAGGTCTCAGCCTCACAAGTTCCAGGACCTGACCAATCTCCTTAGGGTACCTCTAGGCATGCCTCCTTTATTACCCAAATAAGTTATGTGCTCAGAGATGGTAAGGAACTAGCTCAAAGTCGCCCAGTAAATTACAGACAGTTGAGGTTTAGACCCCACCATGCTTGGCTCTCAGCCTGGGACTCCCCTCTCTACTAGGCTATTTCCCCTAGGGCCTCAAGACCTAGTAAGTGAATGAATCAGGGAAATGACCATCTTACGCAGGCCCATCCTAACAGGGGCACAGGTGTCATGAGAACCCATAAAATCATGGCCATGGCTACGAGCGCAGACTCTGAAGTCAGCCTGGTTCATATCCTGGTTCTGAGCAACTTTGGGCAAGTTACTTAACTGCTCTGTGCGTCAGCTGCCTACCTCTGAAATGGGGATAAAACTACATCCCCCTCATAGGGTTATGGTAAAGATTCAATGAAGCAATGCTGGCAGAGGGCTGAGCGCACG
Organism: Aethalodelphis obliquidens; assembly: GCF_003676395.1. Lineage (NCBI taxonomy): Eukaryota > Metazoa > Chordata > Mammalia > Artiodactyla > Delphinidae > Aethalodelphis > Aethalodelphis obliquidens. The sequence continues at coordinate 18,675,394 of NW_020837970.1, forward strand.
GCTTGCCCCACACAGTATGCCCCTGCAAGTGTTAGCTATTATCAGTATTCTTTTCCTGTCAGTAGGGGTCCTCAGCCCCCAACCTGCCCATGGCCTGCGTACCTCAGCAGCTCACAGCGGAAGTGTGCCAAACGTTTATAGGCAAAGTCCAGGTTGGTCAGCATCTTGTTGCTCCACAGCCTCTCGGCAACAGCCCCTGCTCTAGGCCTGCAGGAAAGGGGACATGCACCAGGTTGGGCCCTGGATCCCTGGCAAGGGTGCTGGACACCCACAGCCTCTTGTTTAGGTACCCTGGACTAGCTCGGGGCCAAGAGACGTGATCAACACCTTAATCAGAGTGACAGCCGGCTGGAGGGCTCACAGGGACTTCTAGGGCCCAGCTCCATCTTCAGCAAAATGGGGATCGTGATCCCATCTCCTCCTCTCCCAAACACATGGGAACCAGAGTACGTCTTAAAGGCGTCGTGAACACGGATACAACAGTGGCCGAGCAGCTGTTCTCAAAATGTAAACTCTATACACCCAACCAGACTTGGTGAGGGGCTGCAGCCTCTGAGGAGACAGCATAGAGGAGTCTTATCACAGGGCCATGCACTTCAGGGTTGGATCCTGGGCAAGCCATCCCGAAAGCAACATTCTTTCAACATGTTCTCCAGGACTCCTCATCTCTATCTGTGAAATGGGGACAACAGTCTCCATCCGACACATCTATGGGCTGGAGGAGTAAATACGCAAGTCAGGCGGGAGGTGACTTACATACAAACAGGGGCAACACTGCGATGCCCCTTCTCTCCCAGGCCTGAAAGGAGGGTGCTCAGCTGGGTGAGGCTGGACGGGATTGAGCCTGTGAGGGAGAACCCACGCCCACAGGCCCAACCCTCCACGTCCCCAGGTAGCCCTTACCAGAGCCTGGGGACCAGGTTTGTGCTGTCCACATACTCTCCCCACATACAGGCCTCTCCGCCGATCACCAGAGCCTTCTGCTCAGGGCTACCTGAGGGAAAACAAGCAACCACAGGCCTCTACCGCCTTCCCAACATGGCCCACTCCTCAGATAGGTCATTTCGTCTCTTGACCCGCAATGTCCAGCCCAGAATCTCCTGCCTCCCGCCCTGTATCCCATTCAACCGCCTTTGGCAGCAAGGAGAGCTCCCTGTTTACCTTCAAATGCCAGTGGCTCCACCATGTAGATATTCTTCCAGTCAGGGCCATAAGTTATGTGGTTCAGGTACCAGGGGGCAGAGAGCAGGGCCCGGAAGCCGGCACTGGTGACCAGTTCCATCTCCTTCGTGTACCTTACAGGCATCTTTTCTCGCCATACCTGGATGACTGTGTCTGGCTGAACCTGTCAGGAAAGGTCAAAGGGCAGTAGGAGATTCCCGGGCCACAGTGTTATGCAAGCAACCCAGGCCAAGGGGTGTGTGTTCCCTCTGCTCCCCAGCAGCAAAGCATTTCTCTGTGACTCCTAATAACTGAGTTTCTAGCCCAGTGCAGAGGCCGAGGGTCCCACAGGCCCTAGGAGAGCTCCCTGCTGCCTCTCCCCCAGTCCTTCTGCAGCTTCCCTGTCTACACTGAGATAGTAACACCAGCTGTGAGCTAAGGGAGAAAAGCAGTGGGGCCCAGGAGACTCAACAGATCAGGAGCTACCATGTCCAAGCATCTCCAGATGCTTCTGAGGACGGGACGAGGTTCCTGCAGAGCCCCTGACGTGGCAGGAAGCTGGGATCTTAGTGCTCAACAATGAAGGAGAAGGTAGCCCTGCTCGCAGACCTGGAAGATCCTAGTCTATGACACAGGCAGGAAAACCCAACCCATCATGCCAGTCTCAGGAATCCCAAGTAACCTAGCAGCAGAAATAACTCGTTCAGTTCACAGTGAGGGAAGACAGATGGAGGCCCTGATACCCACACCCAGGGCTCAGACCTCTGTACCCGCACAGGAGCAGGGAAGGGATGGGAGACCAATGGGAGGCACCGAGGGTGGCCCCTTCTCTCTGCCCCTGGCTCACCTTTACTTTATTATCAAACACCTCCTGCCACACCACGTAGCCCTTGCCATAGGCAGAGACGATGTCCAGCAGCCTTAAAGAGTAAAGGGAATGTCTGCTCAGTTCAGACAGGCTCTGTGCTACAGGTGCCAGTGCCCTGGGGGCTGAGCCTGCTTAGGGGCCCATTCCTGACTGACCAGGTGGGAATCAACCACTCCAACGAAAGGACATGACAAAGGACCCCTTCAGGGGCCCAGAGAGTGGTCCAGCAGGTCCTGGTCCTGCTATGGAAAGTGAGGACTTCACAGGAGTTGACCCCCAGGGACCCTGCCCTCCCCCCCTCCTTCCTCACGTCTGGATGTAGAAGGACTCCAGCTTCTTGAAGTCGTCACCAAAGCCTTTCTTCTTCATAAAGGCCTGGATATCTGGGTTGGACTTCCTGAATCCCAAAAGAAAATGAAGATTAATTCTTTTGACATCCTCAAAGCCCAGAGCTTGGGGATGTATCACCTGGCCTCCCACAACTCCTTTTTTTCACCTGAAAAACCAATCGACTGAGGATCTCAAGAGGCCACAAATTTGGGAGGTGTGGCTAAACAAAGTTAAATGACGGGGGCCACTGACATAGGCTGAGAAAGGCTGAGTCTGGATCTGAAGAGCTTCAAGTTCACCCTCAAAGAGAACACATATCAATCTCTCTGGGCTATGACACGTGGTTCTGAGGTCTAGGCTTGGGGCTCCGGCACACTGGATTCTGTCTTCTGTCTCTTACCTCCCACACCCTGGGCACAGTCTGCTTTTCCCTTAGTATTTATTCTTTATTCCAGTTGGATACAAGCATTGCTGTCTGTCACCCATTGCAGCTCCCTTACCCCACAAGGTCTACATTTTGTTTTTCCCCTCCTCCACTCTTTCCTCAGATCCAGCGCTAGTGCCCACTTCGCCAAGAAGCCCCTGAGCCTCTTTTGAGCTAAGCAGATCTGAGGGTTGGAAGCTTACAATGTAATACTAACTAGACACTGTCATATATTAGCCTCAAATTCATATGTGTCCTGTCTCTTCAACCAGACTATTTTAAGCTGCCAAAAGCAGGGATTGTTTTTCTCTATCCTGATTTTCCCAAGACAATTCTGTGCCCAGAGCTGGTTTTTCTGTAAATATCTCAAGGCTATGACAAGAGGAAAGGAGAGTTTTACATTCACAGCCTTGCCAAAATCAGGTAGGGCCTCTCTGTAGGTGGAGAGAGAAAAGGCCAAAGACCTGAGCCATCAGGATGGAGACAGATGAGGAACACCTGAGACAGGTAGCTTCTCACGGGCTAACCTCTACTCTGAGTAGGCAGTTCATCAGGCCAGGATGGGAAGGTCACAGGGCTCATACCAGCAGGTGAAGTCAACCTCATCTCCTCCAAGGTGAAGATAAAAATCTGGGAAGACAGAGCTGATCTCCAAGAAGAACGTGCTCATGAACTCATAGGTATTGTTGAGAGCGGGATTCACTGGCCCAAAGGTGCCAGAAGGGTGAGACCCAGAGTAGCAAGGAGTTAATAATCCAGGGACACCTAAGGCAATAGAGAACCTCACACTAGTGTCACAAATACACAGACCCCACATACAGTCATATACATGATGACAATCACGTTCAGACATTACATGCACACAGACAGGAACACTCAGGCATTCACAGACACTGGTAATTATGAGCATTTAGTGACAATCAAAGAAATACAAGTATGTCCACAATCCTACACAGACAACTGTCACACACATACTCCTGCCTTGACACACTCTTCCAGCAGGGGTCACCCTTGGTCCCAAAATTTGCCCTCACATAGCCTATGGGCAGAAAAGCAGAGAGCCTGATCCAGCAAAACTGGCAAAATCTTTCTTCCACGCTAGGGCACAACAACCTACAAGGGCATCATGAGGCAAGGACGTCTGAGAAGAATTTGCCCTTGTTATTTATTTATTTGGCTGCATTGGGTCTTTGTTGCTGTGCACAGGCTTTCTCTAGTTGCAGAGAACAGGGGCTACTCTTTGTTGCGGTGCATGGGCTTCTCATTACGGTGGCTTCTCTTGTTGCAGAGCACAGGCTCTAGGTGCACGGGCTTCAGCAGTTGTGGCTCGCGGGCTCTAGGGCACAGGATCAGTAGTTGTGGCGCACGGGCTTAGTTGCTCCGCGGCATGTGGGATCTTCCTGGACCAGGGCTCGAACCCGTGTCCCCTGCGTCGGCAGGCGGATTCTTAACCACTGAGCCACCAGGGAAGTCCCCGCCCATATTTTAATAGTCAGAAGCGGCCTCCTTCACCCAAAGTAAATTCTGCCTATCTAAATTCCCAGTGGAAAAAGTTGATGGAAAACATTCTTCCAGAGACCAAGGCTGAGGCATGCTACATCCAAGAGCCAATATCCTAAAGTCCCGTTGAGGGGAATCAGTAGCCTCCCTCCACCTCCAGACATTATTCTTACCTGGTCCCCATGACAGAGTGTGGCCGGGAGTGTCGAACTCTGCCAACACACGGATACCCCGAAGCCGCGCATATTCAATCACCTCCTTCACATCCTGTGCTGTGTAGATGTGGGTGGCAGGGTTGTAGGACCCCTGGAAGGTACAGAACACCATTCAGGACCTCATTTCCTGAAGGCTGGCAGAGGAAAGGATACTCAAAATGCCTTCTGGACTCCCCTGGATATCAGAAAATCTACCAAGAGCCCTTTGGTATCAGGGGTCTTCAAGGAACTTTATCATAATTTCCCACAAGCTGTCACATCTACTATCTTATCTCAGTGCCGTGATGCCAGTGAGATGAATAAGGTAGTCATTATGCCCAGCTAACCAAATATAGATAAATAAAAAGAAGATGGGACCAGGAGAGATTCTCTCCTGAAGGTCACAGAGCAAATTAATGGTGTAGTTTGGACCTGAACTCAGGTCTCCTGACTCCAAATCCAGTGCCTGCCCCCTATATGTCAGTGTGTCCCTAAAACTGGCTGGTTAGGAGGAGAGCTGGTGTCCTTGCCAGCAGGGCGCCATAGCCAGGTTCAGACTTCAAGCCATCAACTTGGTCTGGGCGAAATTAAGGCATACCTTTTTGGTGAGGTTTGGAAAAGTGAAGCTCTCATATGGGAAGGAAGGGTCATCGACCAGATGCCAGTGGAACACGTTGAATTTATTGTACGCCATGACATCCTGTAGGTCAGAGCACGCACAGTTAACTCAGCACAACTTCTCCGGCTTCAGCCCCAAGCTTGGCAGGCTGCTCCACACACGTTAACAGGCTCGACCTGCCCAGCTTCCTGCTAAGTGTTCACGGGTTCTCCCTATCAAACCTTCGCATCGGGTTGCGCCTGGCATGGAGGGAAGGGGAAGACCCTGCACATGCAAAGATGGCCGACAGAAGTAGTATCTCCTCTTTGGGGGATGAGTTATGGTCACATCGAGAGGAGGGCTGCAGCTCCGTGGTACCCTGGGGTCTTCAGAAAGCCCCACAATACCCTGAAAACTAATATTTCCTCCTGCCATTTGTTTTGGGTTGTCTGACTAGTGTTTATCCAGACGGTGAGGTCTGTTGTGAATTTAGTAGCCCCATGATCCATAAATCTCAGATGCCAAAACTGGTGGATGTGTCCACGTCTTTGGTTCCATCAGGAGAGCAAAGGAAAAGTTAGACACGTGAGCTAGATCAGCAACTGTCAGGTCAGACTGCCCATCAAATTCAAGACAGTGAGGACCATCCCCAGCTAAGGCTTTTGGACATCTCTTTCCTATGACTTTATACTAACTAAAGTTAGCTCTGCTTAGTCAATTCCCCAAACCACTTCCTGCATCGCTGGAGATAGCCTGGACATTGGTCCTCAGTAGCCAAATGGGGTAGGTTTAAATCACTCTTGTTATTTTTTTGAATCTTAGAGCAGGTCATCTTTTACATTTTTCCCGGGAGCTCACTAAGTTATGCACATTCTCTCTGTAACTCTTTAAGAATATGGCACCTGATCTATCTGTTGTCCCATTACCCCAGAACCCTGAGGGCAAAGAAGGCCTTAAGGCCTGGTTACCAGAGTGTCCAGGATGCTAGCCAGTGGCAGGTAATGGCGAGACGTATCCAACAACAAGCCCCGGTGAGGGAAGCGGGGGAAGTCCTCAATCTCCGTCTTGTTGATGTAGAACTGTGTGGACCAAACACTGAACATGTTAAGATTCAAAGGAAATTCACCAGTGGGGTGGAGGGGGATGAGAAAAGTCTTCCAAGATCCCTGAAAAGCCAACCTGTGACTATTCTGCAGGGTAACTGTCTCCACAAACACCGCACACCTCTACCTCAATGACCATAAGCAGGTACCTGTCCAGAGAGCAACTGTCCCATGCCAGCCAAATACAGGTGTCCCACATACCACTCAGCCCACACATTCCAAATTTTCACTGACTGTTAATATTTTCTTCAAAGCAGTGTGGTCTCAAGGTCATGTCTAAACAATGACTCAGGGAAACTAAGTTATACCCCAACTGGCAAAATCTACCAAACCAGTTTCCATCCATATCTCCTTGAATACTCTTTTTTGGGGCCATCTTAAGCCACCAGGACTCTGTTTAAGGTAAAATAAGATATTTCCAGGACTCTCAACATTGGGAGCAAACCCCAGAGATTTTGTGTGTGTGTGTGTGTGTGTGTGTGTGTCCCAGAGATTTAAAAGGAGCCCTTTTTGAGGGCCCACACTCACCGTGCCCTCAGGAGATCTCCAAATAAGCTGGCTAAAAGTCTCCAGACCTGCAGGGAAGTAGAGAGGCAGATGGAAAGACTTAGGGAGGTGGGTAAAGAGTTGGAACCATTTGGAAGGTTCCCACGTGGCACGGCACAGTGCTTGGGCACACAGTGAAAGGGGATCTAGTGTAGGCTTGATGGTTCTCAACAGTTACGAAAAGGGGATAGTAGGAAGCCAGTCTCTATTTTTACTCTGTATTTTATTTGGGGAGGTGGCAGCGTGAGGGGTTTTTGTGCCCCTCGTAGCAATACACTAACCCACATGCCTCTTATCTATACTTCCTAAGCCTTGAATTTACAAAGATATTAAGAAGAGAGGCCAAGATGTGTGCCCATGAGGACAGACGCAGGGACAGGCCAGCTCACAAGGGGTTAAAGCTTTCCATGGATAATACCCATCAGGAGCTAAGGGAGCTGAGAAAAAGGGGCCCCCAATCTGCTGCCCCTTCACTTCTCCCAGACTGAATTGTGAGAATGTGATCATTGACTTGAGTTTCATAAACTCAGTCAGAAACTTGTGGGTCCACAGCTGGACTTAGAAGACAAAGAAGCCTCCACTTTTCCTCTTCAGAGCCTGAGAAGAGAACCAGCTATAGGGAGCTGAGGTGTGGCAGGCAGCAACTGCCCCAGAAGACTGGACACAGACTCCTAGATTCCAGCAAAGCCCAAGGGCAGGCATGCTGAGTCCAGAGCACTAGATGTTCTCAACAGCTGGGGCCTCACTTCTGAAAATCCAGCAGAAGCCCTGTGAAGGATTCCCAGAATCCTAAGTTTTCAGAATTTAAGAATTTGTGAGACTTTCATGGTCACTCAGTAGCTCATTTGAGGCAGACTTCCAGTGTACCATCTGGGCTTCTCTCCAGTCTGACTCTGACGCCTAGCACTCGGGGTCCCAGATCTCCCCTACCTTAACCTGCCTAATAGTTAACACCCACACAAAAGCTACAAGAGGTAGAAAGGGGAGTTGGCATGCTGTTTCTCCAAAACACAGGGGAGGGGAGGAGAAGCTGGGGAACAAAGACAAACCAAAACAACGTTTGGAGTTCAGTGAGAATTTCTCTCATCGTTCACCAGCAGACCTTTTACCAAAAGCGGTCAGAGTTGTTTGGCTAAGTCTGTATCTAGGGACCGAATACCTTTTCAGTAAGCCCAGAAGAAGGGCAGGGGGGCCTATCACCCGTTAGCTAGCAAAGTTCTCATTTTCTCCCCAAATAATAGAGTTCTACATATTTTACCACTCTTTACCTCTTTTTTGACATTTATCTATTCCTTTTGATCTAGTTTTTAAAGAACCTTTCCGATCATGTGTCTGAAAGGAGAGCTGAACAAGCAGTGCTTGTGGCAGAGTGGGCCTCTCTCCCCAGCTGCCTGCCCCCTGCTTCCCCAGAGCACCTGCCCAGGGGAGTGGCTGCCCCCGCACAGGCTGACACCTGTCAACTTCTGGAGACAGCGGTAAGAATACTCCCTTCAGGGAGCTGGGGAAATACTCCAACTGGTCCATAAAGCAAGCTTCCTAAGGTGGGGGTGTTCGCTGGGCCCCTAGTCCTGCCCCCTACCCCACCAGGGTCGACCTTCCCACATCATCCTTCTCTCTCTCCCAGTGTCAGCCCCATCTTGTTACCTCGGAGGGCGCCCCAGACAGTCTCTGAGAGGAGGAAACACTGCTCATCATTTACGGTCAGGGTGTCTGAAATGATAGAAATGACCCCATTTGGTTAAGGATTTCTACCCTCAGATTACAATCACATGTTCTGTGCAAATCCTTGGATTAGAAAATAACAACAAGAGAACAGTATGGAGGTTCCTTAAAAAACTAAAAATAGAATTACCATATGATCCAGCAATCCCACTACTGGGCATATACCCAGAGAAAACCATAATTCAAAAAGACACATGCACCCCAATGTTCACTGCAGCACTATTTACAATACCCAGGTCATGGAAGCAACCTAAGTGTCCATCGACAGATGAATGGATAAAGAAGATGTGGTATAGATATACTATGGAATATCACTCAGCCATAAAAAGAATGAAATTGGGTCATTTGTAGAGACATGAATGGACCTAGAGACTGTCATATAGAGTGAAGTAAGTCAGAAAGAGAAAAAACAAATATCGTATATTAACACATATATGTGGAATCTAGAAAAATGGTACAGATGAACCAGTTTGCAAGGCAGAAATAGAGACACAGATGTAGAGGACAAATGTATGGACACCAAGGGGGGAAAGCAGGGAGGGGTGGTGGTGGTGGTGGTGGGATGAACTGGGAGATTGGGATTAACATATATACACTAATACGTATAAAATAGATGAATAAGAACCTGCTGTATAAAAAAATAAAATAAAATTCAAAAAAAAAAAAAGATAAGCTGTCACCCATGTGGATTTTTCCGTTATATATGGATAGTTCTCTTTCATTTAGGAATAAAAATGCAATATATTATAAAACAAAAAATAACAACAAGGGACTTCCCTGGTGGTCCAGTGGGTAAGATTCCACACTTCCACTGCAGGGGGCGTGGGTCTGATCCCCGGTCGGGGAACTACGATCCCTTATGCCACACGGTGCGGCCAAAAAAAAAAAAAAAAAAAAAAAACCTAACATTTTTTTTTTCTTTCAAAGGGGAGGCGTTCCCTGAGCAAGCAAGGCTGCACTCAGGCCTGGGGCCACAGTGGGAGGGTGGTCACCCAGTGGCTCCGAGGCCCTGGAAGACAGTGTGTGAGGAGGGGCAGGCAGGTACAGATTCCTCTACAAAGCACCACCCACCCTGTGGGTCAGTTTCCCCACCGGAAACATAATTCCTGCCAGGCTTTAGCTCCAAGTATGAAGGGGAGAGGGATGCTTGGAGGTGTGAGTCCAGGTTACGACATTCCCAGAGCCTTTGAAATCACCCTCCTGTCCTTTTGTCTCCAAGCTTCAGCTACTCCATCAGGAATGTAAGGAAGAAGCCAAGACCTGAATGTTCGCTTTGCAGACTGAGACGTCCCCAAATGCCGCTGCTCAGGGAAGTCGGGTGGCAGCCACAGAACCAACGCCTTGACTTCATCTTGGTTCAAACGGCCGAAAACTCCTTCTCTTCCCAGGGTAGGGTCTCTTAGAGCAAATCAGCAAAGTGTACAAGTTCCTAAAATGCCAGTGGGATTATATTCAGTCCAGAAGGCAGGTGTCCTGTGGGACTCAGTGAATAGCCAGTGTGATGTTCACAGCCAACTGTCAGATGCTGGTTAGACTGCATAGGAAAAATTCACCTTTGACCGCTCTGGGCACTTGGTGAGCCCTGGTCCCCACACTCATGGAGGGCTCCAGGCGTAGCATCCACAACTTAGGCCAGGCCATCTGGAGTTACAGCTCCAGACAAGTGCTCTTTCTCTTCTCAAACAGGGAACAAGGCGGTACTTACAATTCTCCACAGACTCCAAAGAAGGAAACTGGTCACATCCAGGAGTGACAACAAGGATAACCAACGAATTCTTCTCTGACATATGCCATTTTCCTGCAAGGACAGGATGAACTCAGTGAGGCTGACCTGCCACCAGAAACAACAGGCAAAACTAAGGCCCTACAGAAGGGTTGCTGGCTCTGGTCCCTTCAGCTTGTGTGCCTGTGGTAAGGGGGAGGGGACGGATCTGCCCTTGGCACTGCCTAGTCATCTGTTCAACTTGGTCACTTTGGTCGTGCTCCGCTCTCCCCAGTAACCCGCCTGGCCCGTGTATGACTGACCTGGCAGCAGCTCTGTAACCGGGCTCTCTGTTTCTGACTTGTAGAGGCCAAGCACATGATTCCAAGACCTCAACAACTGCTTCTGAACTAAAGGTGGCTCTAGAGTACTGCTAGTCAAAGTGTGGTCTGCAGATTAGCTGCTGATCTGCAGACGGTGTTACTGGTGGGTCACCAGATAGGAAGCTTACATGACTCCAGAATGTGAGGCAACTATGTCAGGGCAAACACACTGTTTAGGTCTAACAATTTTTCATAACAAGGCTATCTTGTTGAAGGGAACAGTTTTACGTTCTGGTGCATATGCTTCTCATCTCATTGCAGACGGGCACTTGAAGTAGCACTGCTCTGGAGGGCTCCAGATGAAAGCTTCCAACTTTGTAAAGGCTCAGGAGCTAATGTGAGCAGATGAAGCAGATGACAGGAGGATCTCCTATGCAAAGGAGGCCTGAGATGACCTAGTGGGCACTCCAGCAAAGGCACGTGGCCACCAGCCCATCCTGCTTCCTTCCTTCCTCTTCCCAAACAGGTTCTCTGTCCAAGGCAGACTTCTTCCCAACAGCGGAAAGCCACCCAGTAGGAGACAACTATATACTATCTAATATCGTTAAACAGATCCCAGTCTACGCAGGAAAAGAAAAAAAAAAAAAGCCAAAACACGAATGTACTGTCTCTTCCCACCCTCCCACTGGTGCTTCTCCATGACCTTCAGGGTGGTTCTGATGGTACCACTCCAAGCCCGAGCCTCAGTGAACCCCCACTCTCTTATTCTTTTTCTGGAGCCACATTCATCCCCACTGGCGCCTCAACATCCCTGACTTCCTATGGAACTATAAAGTCAGGGGTAGGATGGCCTGGCAAAAAGCAGGGAGAGAGGATTCAAAACCAAACTGGCAGAAGGGACCCGGGAGCCTTGAACCATCTCAAGGAAGCCTGCTCAAATCTCCTGATCACGACACCACGTGGCTGCATCTTGGCTTTCAGGCCGGCCAGGAAGCAAGCCAACCAGGGGCCCTTTCCCACCATAATGAGCAAACATATGCTTTCCCCTGCCTGTAAATACCCTGTTGCCCCACACCAATACCTGCTTAAACCCTGGAGGCAGAAGAGAATTTGAGGCTATTCTGGGACGGGCCAACTCACAGCTCCATTCTAAACCCTGAAGACTCATCCCCACAACACAGGAGGACAACCAGACTTTCAGGGCAGAGAGCATGCTCAAAGCAGAATGTGCAGGGCCATCCCAAGCTCTCTAAGCAGACAGGCCATCTCTACAAACCCCAAAGACCAAGGAGGACTTCACTGAGAGGCAGGCGTGAAGAAAACTATAAAAGAATATCCCCTCCTTCAACCACGGCCTCATCCCTTGTCTCCTTATCCCCACCTGACCCCACACATTGTGGAGCCCCAATATCATTGTGTGGAGAGCTCATGTGCACATCTACCCAGGCGGGCATGCAAAAGAGGACAAAAGTCCTGAGCTGTATAGTCTTAATCCTCTGGACCTCAGTCTACCAAACTGAGGAGAAATCACAACTATTCATATGCAACTGCCACGGTCACTGTCCTGATGACGAGAGAGGCTGCACAAACACCAGGTTTATCTGAACTTACTTAGAAGACAAGAAAACATCTAACTGCTGTTGTTATTATATTTTTGTTTTTCTAAAACACACCTATACTCCATTCTCTAAATCCATGGTCTTTTAGTGGGGAAGGTCCCAGACTCCTTTGAAGATCTGACAAAAATGAAAGGATTTTTCCCCTAGAACAATGCCCTTAATTTAAGGGCTCATCCCTCCACCCCTGACCACCAATCTCATGGTGAAGAAGCCCCGTCCTAAGTGCTCTCAGTGACTCACGTGGGTTTGGGCTGATAAAGAAGACACAGAGTCATGGCTGCTGCTTAAACAAGCTCTGAGGAGGAAGGACCAGGGGACGCAGTGATGTGAGAGCTGACAAAACAGGAGGGACACTGGGTCATTTAAAGGATGTAAATAGAGACCATCATTGTGGTTTTCCGCCTCCAAGTTGCCACTCTGAAGAGAACAGGAAATAGGCAGGGGACAAGCCAGCCGCCTCTACAAACACCCACACACCCTGCGCTGGGAAGAACTGAGGTGTGGGAAGCAGGGTCTGGCAAAGAGCCTGCTCACCAGCGATCGCACGGGAACGCTTGCAATGAGCCCGGGTGGGACAGCAGGAAATTCTGAAGCCTCAAGTGCTCAGGAAGCAGCATGGAAAACAGAGCACTGAGCTGGGAGATCAGGAAGGGTTAGTTCTGGTTCTGCCCCTGCCGCTGCCAAGCAGAGCGAGTCTCGGGGCTCCCACTTCCTCCCTGATAAACAATGGCAGGGTGGGACCAGGTCCCAGCTGCTCCTCAGAGCCCATACTTCGTGATTCCACAGACAGATCACATACTCCGGGGTCCCATTCTAGACCACTGCTCCCATCTCTGCAGCTCCCTCATCCCCCATGCTTTCATGGAAGCCTGCTCTTTTCTTTGGGTTCACTGAAAAGTTTGTATTTTTTTTAATTTAAGAAGTTAAAAAAATTCAAACAGCCCAGAAGTGTTTACAGCAAAAAGAAAAAAAAGGTTATCTTTGGCACCCCTCTTGTTCTCTGAAGAGATAACCACGGTTAGTCTTCTACCCTTGTGCCCCCTTTTTAGCACAATTTAGCCTTATTCATCACAGGTCAGCTCTGGATGTGGAACTCGAGAACAAGGGAATCCTAGACCCTTTTACTACCAAAATCCCGCTGTTGAACTTTGTCCAGATGCCAGTACTATGATCCTTCCATTCCCTTTCTGTTCTCAATCCTCTCCCATCCTCACTTCCTTCACTGCTGCCCTAGATGTGGTGACCCATCACCTCAAACACAATCTAGCCAATACTCACAACAGCCTGTCCCTGTCTTCGGTTGCACACAGTGGGCAAAACCCTCAACCTGGATCAATCTAACATCTGCCTTCCGTGCACCTATCCTGGTCTCTCATCTTGGCTGGGCCCTTGATGCCAATCGTGAAAATCTGCTTCTCCACCACTGCTTTCTTCTATTCTCTGCAACAGCTATTTCAGACTGGTACCACTTTCTTCAAGTCCATAACTGGATCACAACCTCCTTTACTCTCAGCTGACAATCAGCAATCATCCACCTCTACCTTCCCTGCTCCTCCCTGACAAAAATACCTGCAACTCACACCTGGTCTTTACCTTCTCCTTTTCCTACCTTGGTGGAAGGGGCTTCCCTTCACCTGTGCTCTGCAACTCTCCTCAGGCTCCTCTTGTATAAGTTATCTCCCTTTCCCCCCAAATCTTCAAATTATTTCTTTTCGCTGATTCTCTCCCATCAGCATTAAAATCTTTGCAAGTCTTCCTAGTCTTGACTCCAGGTCATCTCAAACAGTCACTCTTTCTCTCTCCTTCCAGTTACAAAAGAAACTCTAGAGGAAATGGAGCCTGAGCAGTTCAGTGCTGAATTTCAAAGTCAGACAGATCTGGGTTCAAATTTGGGTTCTAACACTTCCTAGCTGTGGGACCCTGAGCAAGTTATTTCCCCTCTGAGCTGGAGGTTCTTCATCTGGTGATCATGACAGTACCTACCCCATTGGGCTGTTGAGAAGATTAAATGAGTTAAAGCGTGTGAAGTGCTTAGCTCAGTGCCCAGCACACGAGAGGTGCTCATGAAGTTGGCCATCCTTAGTCCTCTCTTTGTAGCCACTTCCTGACCTGCTTTCTACTCCTCAGTCCACTATAATCTGGCTTCCTTCACCATCACTCCTTTGAAAATGCCTTCACCAAGGGCCTGTAGTTCTGCAGCTAAATTCAAGGGATCCTTTTCAACAAATTCATTCATTCATTCAAGTTATTTACTGAGCGCTTACTATGAGCCAGGCTATTCTGTGCTGGGGACACAACAGTGATCAAAACACACAAAAATCCCTGCTGTTCAGAGGCAGCACGGTACTAACACTTTCAGGACCTCTTGGCAGCATCAGACAGCAGACAGCCCTGACCTTCTTGAAACTAAACTCCCTTAGCTTAAGGGACACTGCTCTGTCTTGGTTTTCCTTCTAACTCCTTGAACATGCTTCCTCATTCTCCTTTTCCTTCACCCACCCCCACGTGCTGGTATCCCCAGGGTTCCAGACTTCTCTTTTTCTCCTCACTTTATACGCTCTCCGGACAATGTCATCCACTCCCATGGTAGACTGATGATTCTCAGACCTACCTTTCCATGCCAGCTCTTCTGGAGCTCTAGAGTCATACAGTACCTCCACTCAAATGTCTCAAAAGCACTTCAAATCTTAAATACGGAATTGAACTAACTCTTCATTCCTCTTCCTGGCTGACCTTCTCTCTCAGTTTGATAACAGCACCATCTACTGATTTACCCAGACCAGAAACCTCTTCCTTCTCCCATCCTTCTGAGTAGAGCGCAAGTTTATTCACTCATACTTATTGACTGTCTATGTGCCAAACCCTGTGCTAAGCACTGAGATTACAGCAGTTAAGAAGAAAGACCCAACTAAGTGTTATAACTACAGAATCCTTCCTGGCTCTTGACGTCACCACCATCTTCCCACCCACATTGGGTCAATGCCTTAATTTAGCCTCTTGTGAATTTTCACCTGGACTGTAAAAAAATCTCCCAGTTGCTCTCCCTGCCTCCATATATATCCCATTTCCATCTCTTATCCTTTGTGATCTTTTAATATGAAAATCTCTGCTCAAAAGCCTACAATGGTTCCCCACAGCTCTCAGGATAAAGTGCAGAATCTGCTGGATGATTATACGAACTCGACCCTCATCTTTCTCTGCTCCTGTGGGGGAACTCTCACACGAGCACGATGAACTCTTTACAGAACTCTGAAAATGCCACATTTTCTCCCTCTTTTTCTCTGCATGTATTGCTTCCTCCAATTGAAACAAACTTTTCATTGCCTCCACATCTCACCTGATTAAGAAACAGCTCTGCTTTTCCTTTTCTAAAACTTTCTATCAGTCCCCCACCCTTTCCTAAGAGACCTTCCTATGTGATCATGAAGCAACATATACACACATTTTTCATAAAAGATATCTTAATATAGGCTGTTTATTTGTCTGTCTCCTCCCCAAGGCTGTGATTTCCTCAACAGCAGGGACCTATCTCAGTGTCTTTGTATTCCCAGTGCCTGACACACGGTAGTCATTCAATAAATGTTTGCTGGAAAAAAAATGAATGACGCTAGAACTTTTAAATGCATATTTAATGCTGCATATCATAATGATTGTGCTATACAATAATCAGGTATAAATGGCAAACAGTTAATGTAGAGATTACTTTTATACACCCAAACCTAGTATTTCTGAAGTTCTGGGACTGGGGTGGGGAATAGTAAAAAGACACTCAGACATCCAGAAAGAGCCTTTTCAGACACTGCTCTGAAGACTCCTAGGTCCACAGATCCGAAGATTCAGGTCTTTCTACTTCTCTGGAAGGGAGAACTCATTCCTGCAACAGGGTACCCAGAAGCCACGTCTTTACCTCAGTGCATAATAGCCTGTCCCTCGACCCACCCTGCTCCTCTGTGAATCAAAACATTTCCACCATATCAGTGTGTTTAATTCACAGAATCTCAGCAGCATAAAGAAAACACCACTCACTTTGGTTATAAAGTGGCATGTGGTTTGGCTTCTGGTGTGGAAACTAGGGAAGTCAACCCAGCCTTTGGCACATCCCACTCTTTCAGGTCTATCCTGCCCCGCAGTCCTGGCACTCTCCTCACTGGGGCCAACGCTGGTTCTCCACGCCTACTTTGCCCCCACCCCTCCCCCTCCCCCTCCTCGCCACTCCCAGCTTCATATGCGTGGCCTCTAGGCTTCCTCGCCCTGTACTTGGCCTAATGAGAGCCCTTGGAATCATTCATTTCCCACTCATTCCAACCACGATACATGGAGCACTTACTGTGCATCAGGACCTGTTCTAGGTGCTGGGGCAGTTAAAAGGAAAAACAAGCCCTGGTCCCTGCCCTTGAGGAGCTCACAGTCTAGTGGGAGAGACGAATATAAACAACAATTACAAAACAGTGTGATAAAGGCTACAGTAGATATTATAGCTGCCTCTTTCCGGAGGCAGAGAGGGAGACTTAACCTTGGAAGGGGACCTACGAGCAGGACCTTGAACCCTGAGTTGGTGTTTGCCAGCTACCAAGAGGGGAAAAGGTATTCCAAGCCTGGGAAGCAGCTGATACACAAGAGCATTGGTGTGTCTAGGGAAGAGGCAAGACCACCCCTGTCAGACTTCTCCCTGTAGAGTGGGAGTCTGAGAATCCAACTGCCCTGAGCCTGGAGCCCCTCCATAGTGCTGCTGGATTCAGTCTGGACCATGGTGCCTCTTCCCACAAGTCCTAAGATTCTTCACCCACCAGAGACTACTAATACCTACTCAGAAATATTGATACAATCCATCTAGCCCATAGGTGAATCCTGAATATTCTCCTTTCTGTCTTCTTTTGTAAAAGTTGTAGTTAAAAGTTTTCTCTTTTCCTTTACTTTTAAAACTTAATCTGGGGGGCTTCCCTCGTGGCGCAGAGGTTAAGAATCTGCCTGCCAATGCAGGGAACACAGGTTCGAGCCCTGGTCCCGGAAGATGCCACATGCTGTGGAGCAACTAAGCCTGTGTGCCACAACTACTGAGCCTGCGCTCTAGAGCCTTCGAGCCACAGCTACTGAGCTCATGTGCCACAACTACTGAGCCTGCGCTCTAGAGCCTTTGAGCCACAGCTACTGAGCTCACGTGCCACAACTACTGAAGCCCGCGTGCCTAGAGCCCGTGCTCCGCAGCTAGAGAAGCTACGACAATGAGAAGCCCGCGCACCGCAACGAAGAGTAGCCCCCACTCACCGCAACTAGAGAAAGCCCATGCACAGCAACGAAGACCCAATACAGCCAAAAATAAAAATAAATAAATAAATAAATTTATTTAAAAAAAAAAGGTGAAAATCCTAACTTCTTTCTCTTTGTGGACATTTGGGAATGCTTCTAAGTTTTCAATATTATAAACAATGCTCTAGTAAATATTCATATATATATTCTTTGTTAAAGCAGTTGTGAGAGATTTTGGTAGGAAAATTCCTAGAGATGGAAATTCTAGGCCAAAAATATTAAAGTTTTTAGTTTTGATGCTGCCAATTACTCTTCCAAATTACTGTACTAGTTTATCTGAGCCAAAATATATGGGCCCATCTTTTCGTCCTTCCAAAACTAGACTACATCACTTCTTTTTCATCTGTGCCAGCCTGATTGATAAAGAAATACAGCATTGTTTTAATTTGTATTTCTTTAATAATGATTGAATTTGAGCATTGCTTTGTCTTTACTGGTCATATTCTTTGTACTTTTTTTTTCCAACAGAAACATTTTTTTAATTGAAGTACAGTTGATTTACAATGTGCTAATTTCTGCTGTACATCAAAATGACTCAGTTATACACATATATATATGTACATTCTTTTTTTTACATTCTTTCCCATTATGGTTTATCCCAAGAGATTGGATATAGTTCCCTGTGCTATACAGTAGAACCTTGTTTATCCATTCCATATGTAATATCCAAACATATGTAATAGTTTGCATCTACTAATCCCAAACTCCCAGTCCATCCCTCTCTCCACCCACCCCAATTGGTAACCACAGGTCTGTTCTCTATGTCTATGAGTCTGTTTCTGTTTTGTAGATAAGTTCATTTGTCTTTGCACTTTTTTTTTTTTTCTGCAGTACGCGGGCCTCTCACTATTGTGGCCTCTCCCGTTGCGGAGCACAGGCTCCGGACACGCAGGCTCAGCGGCCATGGCTCACGGGCCCAGCCACTCCGTGGCATGTGGGATCTTCCAGGACCGGGGCACGAACCCGTGTCCCCTGCCTCGGCAGGCGGACTCTCAACCACTGCACCACCAGGGAAGCCCCTTTGCACTTTATTTATTTATTTATTGATTGATTGATTGATTGATTGATTGGTTGGTTGGGTGTTCGTTGCTGCGCACGGGCTTTCTCTAGTTGTGGCGAGCGGGGGCCACTCTGTTGCAGTGTGCGGGCTTCTCATTGCGGTGGCTTCTCTTGTTGCAGAGCATGGGCTCTAGGCGCGTGGGCTCAGTAGTTGTGGCTTGCGGGCTCTAGAGCACAGGCTCGGTAGTTGTGGCGCGTGGGCTTAGTTGCTCCATGGCATGTGGGATCTTCCCGGACCAGGGCTCGAACCTGTGTCCCCTGCTTTGGCAGGCAGATTCTTAACCACTGCGCCCCAGGGAAGTCCTGCTTCCCTTTTCTTAAAAAGTCATGTTTGCCACTTGGCTGGAGGAGCCCAGGGGCAGGGTGCCTTGTGGGATAACCACACCATAAGAGCAGCTTCCCTGAGGGCTTTTCATGAGCTTCTTACAGAAGCCTGAGGGCTCCACTCCTGTGTGATGCCACCCTGTATGGCAAACAGGCTGACACTCCAACATATAAAAGGGACATGGGCTTGGAACTCTGAATCTTCCTCATACTAGGATTGTGGCCCTAGTCAAAAGACCAAAGCCACAAATGTGGGTTCCTAGTTACTACTTACTACCAGGACAAAGTTGAATAGGACAGCAGTTAAACTTTTCATCCAGGACACAGTGTACCTGGTGAGCCATCTCCCTTGCTCCCAACCCAAAGCTTTACAAAAGAAAGGGAGGCTACTTACTGACACCCGAGCTGACAAGCACCCTGCCATCTGAGCATACACTTCCAGAGGAGAGAGCTCCACACCAGACCCAAGCCGCAGCCAACCTCAAGATGTGGATACAGCGATAGCACCCCACTGCTGGCTAGAGATCAGGGTTGAGTGCATGGCCAGAGAGCTTAAGCAATAACAGCAGCTTAAAACGGATGCAGGGGAAATAAAAGAGAGAAGTTCCTGACCCAGTAAAAGGTCTTATTCACTACAACCAGGGATAGAGAAGAAAAGCAAACCCATTTCTCTATTACAACAGATTACAGAACCATAAGCCTTGAGGAAGATCATAGAAAATCCTTCACATATACACCTCTCACCTCTCACCTCTACAGACCCAACCTCCTCGTTTTCTCAGAGCACAGAATGCCTCATTCCAGATCTCTGCTCTGAACTCCTATCAGGGTGTGTTGAGAAGGTCAGCGACTGCAGTGGCTAATCACCCAATCCTTGTAGAGCTGGATGGCGAGTGACATTCTTTAGGTAACAATTATACGGCTGACCTTGTGTTCAGTGGCCCCACAAAGGTGGGAGAAAGCTTCTCATCCGATTGGTTACACCTCTAGGTGATGCACATTGACTCTAATCTTGTCACTTGTTTCTAGGGCCAGCAGAAGAAATTTTGGAAAATGCAGAAACGTAAGAGTAACCTCTTTCATTTCTAAAAGTATTGGTTGGGCAGCAAAACTCCTTTCCTTCTGTATAATTGTTACCTGAAGAATGTCACTCACCATCCAGCTCTACAAGAATTGGGTGATTAGCCAATGCAGTTGCTGACCTTCAACACACCCTGACAGGAGTTCAGAGCAGAGATCAGGAATGAGGCACTCTGGGCTCTGGGAAAACTGGCAGAACACGGCTTCAGATAGTTAGATATTTTCAGGAGAAAATTTTATAAATCCAATTTCTTGCATCTTTCCACACTTAGAAAAGCACTAAAATCATTAAGATATCTGTTCCTCATGACCAACAGCAACCTTCTACCGAGATGTGTGCTTGACTGCATGTACCCCTTTCTCCAAAATCACATATATGCCTGCTGACCTCCCCGGCTACCCCTTTGGAGCAGTTCCTCAGAGCTATTAGAGAGGCTGTCTCCTGGGCTTCAGTCCTCAGTAAGTCCCCAAATAAAACTGAAACTCACAGCTCTCACGTTGTGCATTTTTATTTCAGTTGACAAATCATTAGGAAAAGGACTGAGGTTTATGCCTTCAACAGGCTAAGGAATCGACAACATGCCCCAGAAAGACTGAGTAGCTATAAGGAGAAAAAAAAAAATCCCACACCTGCTGTTAAAAACAAAAACGAATCAAAAAAGAAGGTATCAACTGGAAAAAGCTGCCCTGCTTCACTCTCCTGTGTGGAGGTGAGGAAGTGGAGTGGAAGGAGATGGGAGGAAGGGCAGCTCTGGGGCTTAGACGTTTTATTTGTATTTTGTTTCATTTTTAAAATCACCAAGTTCTTCCTTCTGCTGTGTATCCTCCTGCAAAGTTTGTAAAAACACTCATCATTATCTCCTTGTTATCCTCAGAAATGCTTGGAATGTAGGCACGTAAAAAAAAAAAAAAAAGCAGCAGTAGGTGCTTGCAAGTTAGGCGATTTGCCAAGGGCACATAGTTAAAGAAGTGATTAATAAACATTCTCTGGCTGACTCCTGAATAAATCATGTTTCAGACCCTGAGTCCTCTACTGAGATAGGTCTTCAAGCAGGGTGAGGGGGAAGCAACGATAGATCAAGGAAATAAGACTGGAATTTTTCATAAACCAGGCCCAGACTACCCACACACATCTTGACCAAGCTGAGCTTCTTGGGTTCAGCGGTGAGAAGAGAGGCTGGTTGAGGACTGCAGGCCTAGCTAATCTAGGCCCAGGAATTCAAAATGGAACACAATTATTTTGCCCCTCACTAAAAACGATGCTCCTGCAACCTATTCTTCCCAAATCACTGTATTTTTCCTCTTTACGTATCCCTCCATCCTCCGCATACCCCTTCACAAGAAAAATAATTCTACTCCAAAACTCTCTTCCTGCATTGTATTCTTCCTCTTTGCTTTTAAGACAATATATGTAAGGCTTCTGCAGGACTATGCCTTGCCCTTGTCATGGGAAAGGTTAAAGTGTACACAGCCACTAGTCCAATTAGAGCGGAGAAAACTAATCAGCATTACTCTTCTCCCCAGCCAGTCTGCCCCTTATCGGTTTTCTTCCTACACTCTCTAGACGCATTTCCAATGCACCTCCAATTCTGTGATGGGTTAAGGGCAGCTTGAGTTAGGACCACAGCATAGTGTGATCCTCCTTTCCGTGGAGTCACATGCTAATATTCCAAATTTGAAACTTGAAAGGAAAGACAATCAATTCTAAATGAAACCTGCAAATCATCTCCTTTTTGATGATCTTAGAAATAAACAAAAACCATGACGCATTTTTACAAACTTTTATACAAAGCAGCCCTTTTAAGTTAATTTTAATATATCCAACAAATAATTAAGTATCTACTATGTTCCGGGCGTAAGTATAGAAGGAATGGCCAAAGGAGGTATTTTAGGAGATTCAAATTATAATGAATTATGCCACTTATTAACTTGGTCACTTAATATCTGAGGATGAGCAAATCAAATATTGATAATGGCTGCAGAAGGATACAGATACTCATACAATAATCTTCCTTCCATTCTAGAATAAAAGGGCTGGGGAAGGGTGGTGGGAATTATTTTGTTCAGGGACAATGGCATCCTAAGTAACTCATATGGATGTGCGTGTGAACATCAGAACAGGATTGGAACTTTATAATAACCATTAAGGACTATGGATTCAATCAACTAGTTTCAGGAAAAGCAAAGAAGAATGCAGTCATATGACATAATCAGATTTAGTCACTTTACCTGGGCTTTATCAACTCCATCAAGCACCCCAAAAAGTATCTGGGGCAACATGAGTTGGGTGCAATCCCAAATAATCAGATCTTTGATTTGCAAACATGATGTGGCTTAATAATCAAAACAGAGAACTAGGCTTATTCAAATATCTAAAATAATTCCATTTAACAGGTTTAACAACATGCAACACACACCCTCCAGTTGGCAGACACACCTGTCAATTACAAAACAGGTAGCAAATACTAAACACTTCCACAAATCATTTACAGTTAATGACTACAGCTAACCCTTGGAGGAAAACTCAGAATGGAACTGAACCTCAACACTAGACTTGTTTTTTAGAAAATGTTAAGTATGAACTTCACTGAGTTCCAGGATCAGATCAAAACCAGAAGCTGTGCTGAATTAAGAAAGACACTGGCCCATGGGACTTCCCTGGTGGTGCAGTGGTTAAGAATCCGCCTGCCAATGCAGAGGACACGGCTTCGAGCCCTGGTTCGGGAAGATCCCACATGCCGCAGAGCAACTAAGCCCGGGCGCCACAACTACTGAGCCTGTGCTCTAGAGCCCGTGAGCCACAACTACTGAGCCCATGTGCCACAGCTACTGAACCCCATGGGCCTACAGCCCGTGCTCTGCAACAAGAGAAGCCACCGCAATGAGAAGCCCGCACACCACAATGAGGAGTAGCCCCCGCTTGCTGCAACTAGAGAAAGCCCGCACGCCACAATGAAGACCCAATGCGGCCAAAAAGAAAAGGAAAAAAAAAAGAAAAGACACTGGCCCATGGGACTTCCCTGGTGGCACAGGGGTTAAGAATCCGCCTGCCAATGCAGAGGACACGGGTTTGGGCCCTGGTCCGGGAAGATCCCACATGCTGTGGAGCAACTAGGCCCATGCACCACAACTACTGAAGCCCGCGTGCCTACAGCCCATGCTCCGCAAAAAGAGAAGCCACTGCAATGAGAAGCCCACGCACTGCAACAAAGAGTAGCCCCTGCTCACAGCAACTACAGAAAGCCCATGTGCAGCAACAAAGACCCAACACAGCCAAAAAAATAAATAAATAAATAAAACAGACACTGGAGGAGAGATTCGTTCAAGATGGCAGAGTAGAAGGACGTGCACTCACTCCCTCTAGCGAGAGCACCAGAATCACAACTAACTGCTGAACAATCATCAACAGGAAGACACTGGAACTCACCAAAAAAGATACCCCACATCCAAAGACAAAGGAGAAGCCACAATGAGATGGTAGGAGGGGCACAATCACAATAAAATCAAATCCTGTAACTGCTGGGTGGGTGACTCACAAACTGGAGAACACTTATACCACAGAAGTCCACCCACTGTAGTGAAGGTTCTGGGTCCCATGTCAGCCTGCCCAACTTGGGGGTCTGGCAACCGGAGGAGGAATTCCTAGAGAATCAGACTTTGAAGGCTAGCGGGACTTGACTGCAGGACTTCAACAGGACTGGGGGAAACAGAGACTCCACTCTTGGAGGGCACACACAAAGCAGTGTGCACATCAGGACCCAAGGGAAGGAGCAGTGACCCCATAGGAGACTGAACCAGACCTACTTGCTAGTGTTGGAGGGTCTCCTGCAGAGGCGGGGGGTGGCTGTGGATCACCATGGGGACAAGGACACTGGCAGCAGAAGTTCTGGGAAGTACTCCTTGGTGTGAGCCCTCCCAGAGTCTGCCATTAGCCCCACCAAAGAGCTGGGCAGGCTCCAATGTTGGGCTGCCTCAGGCCAAAGAACCAACAGGGAGGGAACCCAGCCCCACCAATCAGCAGACAAGCAGATTAAAGTTTTACTGAGCTCTGCCCACAAGAGCAACACCCAGCTCTACCCACCACCAGTCCCTCCCATCAGGAAGCTTGCACAAGCCTCTTAGATAGCCTCATCCACCAGAGGGCAGACAGCAGAAGCAAGAAGAACTACAATTCTGCTGCCTGTGGAAGGAAAACCACATTCACAGAAAGATAGACAAAATGAAAAGGCAGAGGGCTATTTACCAGATGAAGGAACAAGATAAAACCCCAGAAAACAACTAAATGAAGTGCAGATAGGCAACCTTCCAGAAAAAGAATTCAGAATAATGATAGTGAAGATGATCCAGGAACTCGGAAAAAGAATGGAGGCAAAATCAAGAAGATGCAACAAATGTTTAATAAAGACCTAGAAGAATTAAGAACAAACAAACAGAGATGAGCAATACAATAACTAAAATGAAAAATACACTAGAAGGAATCAGTAGCAGAATAAGTGAGGCAGAAGAATGGATAAGTGACCTGGAAGACAAAATGGTAGAATTCACTGCCATGGAACAGAATAAAGAAAAAAGAATGAAAAAAAAATGAAGACAGGGCTTCCCTGGTGGCGCAGTGGTTGAGAGTCCGCCTGCCAATGCAGGGGACACGGGTTCGTGCCCTGGTCTGGGAAGATCCCACATGCTGAGGAGCGGCTGAGCCAGTGAGCCATGGCCGCTGAGCCTGCACGTCTGGAGACTGTGCTCCGCAACAGGAGTGGTCACAACAGTGAGAGGCCCGCGTACCACAAAAAAAAACAAAAAAAAAGACAGCCTAAGAGACCTCTGGGACAACATTATACACAACAACATTCGCATTATAGGGGTCCCAGAAGGAGAAGAGAGAGAGAAATGGCCCAAGAAAATATTTGAAGAGATTATAGTTGAAAACTCCCCTAACATGGGAAAGGAAATAGCCACCCAAGTCCAGGAAGCGCAGACAGTCCCAGGCAGGATAAACCAAAGGAGAAACACGCCAAGACACATAGTAATCAAAGTGACAAAAATTAAAGACAAAGAACAATTATGAAAAGCAACAAGGGAAAAATGACAAATAATATACAGAGGAACTCCCATAAGGTTAACAGGTGATTTCTCAGCAGAAACTCTACAAGCCAGAAGGGAGTGGCACAATATATTTAAAGTGATGAAAGGGAAGAACCTACAACCAAGATTACACTACCCAGCAAGGATCTCATTCAGATTCGATGGAGAAATCAAAGACTTTACAGACAGGCAAAAGCTAAGGGAATTCAGCACCACCAAACCAGCTCTACAACAAATGCTAAAGGGACTTCTCTAAGTGGGAAACACAAGAGAAGAAAAGGACCTACAAAAACAAACCCAAAACAATTAAGAAAATGGCCATAGAAACATACATATCGATAATTACCTTAAACGTGAATGGATTAAATGCTCCAACCAAAAGACACAGGCTCGCTGAATGGATACAAAAACAAGACCCATATATACGCTGTCTACAAGAGACCTACTTCAGGCCTAGGGATACATACAGACTGAAAGTGAGGGGATGGAAAAAGATATTCCATGCAAATGGAAATCAAAAGAAAGCTGGAGGGGCTTCCCTGGTGGCACAGTGGTTAAGAATCCGCCTGCCAATGATGGGGACATGGGTTCGAGCCCTGGCCCAGGAAGATCCCACATACCGTGGAGCAACTAAGCCTGTGCTCCACAACTACTGAGCCTGCGCTCTACAGCCCACGAGAAACAGCTACTGAGCCTGCATGCCACAACTACTGAAGCCCATGCGCCTAGAGCCCGTACTCCACAACAAAAGAAGCCACCACAATGAGAAGCCTGCACACCACAACGAAGAGTAGCCCCTGCTTGCTGCAACCAGAGAAAAGCCTGTGCACAACAACAAAGACCCAATGCAGCCAAAAATTAAAAATAAATAAATCAGAAAAAAAAAGAAAGCTGGAGTAGCAATACTCATATCAGATAAAATAGACTTTAAAATAAAGAATGTTACAAGAGAAAAGGAAGGACACTATGTAATGATCAAGGGATCAATCTGAGAAGAAGATATAACAATCATAAATATATATGCACCCAACAAGGAGCACCTCAAAACATAAGGCAACTGCTAACAGCTATAAAAGAGGAAATTGACAGTAACATGATAATAGTGGGGGACTTTAACAGCTCACTTACACCAACGGACAGATCATCCAAACAAAATTAATAAGGAAACACAATCTTTAAATGACACAATAGACCAGATAGATTTAATTGATATTTATAGGACATTCCATCCAAAAACAGCAGATTACACTTTCTTCTCAAGTGCACATGGAACATTCTCCAGGATAGATCACATCTTGGGTCACAAATCAAGCCTCAGTAAATTTAAGAAAACTGAAATCATTTCAAGCATCTTTTCTGACCACAACGCTATGAGATTAGAAATCAGTTACAGGGAAAAAATCTTAAAAAACACAAACACATGGAGGCTAAATAATACGTTACTAAATAACCAAGAGATCACTGAAGAAATCAAAGAGGAAATCAAAAAATACCTAGAGACAAATGACAATGAAAACACAACGATCCAAAACCTATGGGATGCAGCAAAAGCAGTTCTAAGAGGGAAGTTTATAGCTATACAAGCCTACCTCAAGAAACAAGAAAAATCTCAAATAAACAATCCAACCTGACACCTAAAGGAACTAGAGAAAGAAAAACAAACAAAACCCAAAGTTAGCAGAAGAAATCATAAAGATCAGAGCAGAAAGAAATGAAATAGAAACAAAGAAAACAATAGCAAAGATCAATAAAACTACAAGCTGGTTCTTTGAGAAGATAAACAAAATTGATAAACCATTAGCCAGACTCATCAAGAGGGAGAGGACTCAAATCAATAAAATTAAAAATGAAAATGGAGAGGGGCTTCCCTGGTGGCGCAGTGGTTGAGAGTCCACCTGCCGATGCAGGGGACACGGGTTCATGCCCCGGTTCGGGAAGATCCCACATGCCCCAGAGCGGCTGGGCCCATGAGCCATGGCCGCTGAGCCTGTGCATCCAGAGCCTGTCTCCGCAACGGGAGAGGCTGCAACAGTGAAGAGGCCCGCATACCGCAAAAAAAAAAAAAAAAGAAAAAGGAGAAATTACAACAGACACCGTAGAAACACAAAGCATCCTAAGGAACTACTACAAGCCACTCTATGCTAATAAAATGGACAACCTGGAAGAAATGGACAAATTTGTAGAAAGGTATAGCCTTTCAAGACTGAACCAGGAAGAAATAGAAAATATGAACAGACCAATTACAAGTAATGAAATTGAAACTGTGATTAAAAATCTTCCAACAAAGAAAAGTCCAGAACAAGGTGGCTTCACAGGTGAATTCTATCAAACATCTACAGAAGAGCTAACACCCATCCTTCTCAAAGTCTTCCCAAAAATTGTAGAGGAAGGAACACTCCCAAACTCATTCTTTGAGGCCACCATCACCCTGATACCAAAACCAGACAAAGATACTACAAAAGAAGAAAATTACAGACCAATATCACTGATGAATATAGATGTAGAAATCCTCAACAAAATATTAGCAAACAGAATCCAACAACACATTAAAAGGATCATACACCATGATCAAATGGGATTTATCCCAGGGATGCAAGGATTCTTCAGTATAGGCAAATCAATCAATGTGATACACCATATTAACAAATTGAAGAATAAAAACCATATGATCATCTCAATAGATGCAGAAAAAGCTTTTGACAAAATTCAACACCCATTTATGATAAAAACTCTTCGGAAAGTGGGCAGAGAAGCAACCTACCTCAACATAATGAAGGCCATATACGACACACCCACAGCAAACATCATTCTCAATGGTGAAAAACTGACAGCATTTCCTCAAAGATCAGGAACAAGACAAGGATGTCCACTCTCGCCACTATTTTCAACATAGTTTTGGAAGTCCTAGCCACGGCAATCAGAGAAGAAAAAGAAATAAAAGAATACAAATTGGAAAAGAAGTAAAACTGTCACTGTGTGCAGATGACATGATACTATACATAGAGAATCCTAAAGATGCCACGAGAAAACTACTAGAGCTTATCAATGAATTTGGTAAAGTTGCAGGATACAAAATTAATGCACAGAAATCTCTTGCATTCCTATACACTAACAATGAAATATCAGAAAGAGAAATTAAGGTAATAATCCCATTCACCACTGCAACAAAAAGAATAAAATACCTAGGAATAAACCTACCTAAGGAGGTAAAAGACCTGTACTCAGAAAACTATAAGACACTGAGGAAAGAAATCAAAGATGACACAAACAAATGGAGAGATATACCATGTTCTTGGATTGGAAGAATCAACATTGTGAAAATGACTTTTCTACCCAAAGCAACCTACAGATTCAATGCAATCCCTATCAAATTACCAATGGCATTTTTTACAGAACTAGAACAAAAAATCTTAAAATTTGTATGGAGACACCAAAGACCCCAAATAGCCAAAGCAGTCTTGAGGGAAAAAAACGGAGCTGGAGGAATCAGACTCCCTGACTTCAGAATATACTACAAAGCTACAGTAATCAAGACAATATGGTACTGGCACAAAAAGAGAAATATAGATCAATGGAACAGGATAGAAAGCCCAGAGATAAACCCACGCACCTATGGTTGACTAATCTGTGACAAAGGAGGCAAGGATATACAATGGAGAAAAGACAGTCTCTTCAATAAGTGATGGTGGGAAAACTAGACAGCTACATGTAAAAGAATGAAATTAGGGCTTCCCTGGTGGCGCAGTGGTTGAGAGTCTGCCTGCCGATGCAGGGGACGCAGGTTCATGTCCCGGTCCAGGAAGATCCCATATGCCGCGGAGCGGCTGGGCCCATGAGCCATGGCCGCTAAGCCTGTGCATCCGGAGCCTGTGCTCCGCAACGGGAGAGGTCACAACAGCGAGAGGCCCGCGTACCGTTAAAAAAAAAAAAAAGGAATGAAATTAGAACACTCCCTAACCATGCACACAAAAAAACCTCAAAATGGATTAGAGACCTAAATGTAAGACCAGACACTATAAAACTCCTAGAGGAAAACACAGGAAGAACACTCTTTGACATAAATCACAGCAAGATCCTTTTTGACCCACCTCCTAGAGAAATGGAAATAAAAACAAAAATAAACAGAGGGGACCTAATGAAACTTAATAGCTTTTGCAAAGCAAACTACAAACAAGACAAAAAGACAACCCTCAGAATGGGAGAAAATATTTGCAAACGAATCAACGGACAAAGGATTAATCCCCAAAATACATAAACAGCTCATGCAGCTCAATATTAAAAAAACAAACATCCCAATCCAAAAATGGGCAGAAGACCTAAAAAGACATTTCTCCAAAGACATACAGATGGCCAAGAAGCACATGAAAAGCTGCTCAACATCACTAATTATTAGAGAAATGCAAATCAAAACTACAATGAGGTATCACCTCACACCAGTCAGAATGGACATCATCAGAAAATCTACAAACAACAAATGCTGGACAGGGTGTGGAGAAAAGGGAACCCTCTTGTACTGTTGATGGGAATGTAAATTGATACAGCCACTATGGAGAACAGTATGGAGGTTCCTTAAAAAACTAAAAATAGAATTACCATACGACCTAGCAATCCCACTACTGGGCATATACCCAGAGAAAACTATAATTCAAAAAGACACATGCACCCCAATGTTCACTGCAGCACTATTTACAATAGCCAGGTCATGGAAACAACCTAAATGCCCATCGACAGACAAATGGATAAAGATAATGTGGTACATATATACAGCGCAATATTACTCAGCCATAAAAAGGAACAAAATTGGGTCATTTGTAGATATGTGGATGGATCTAGAGACTGTCATAGAGAGTGAAGTAAGTCAGAAAAACAAATATCGTATATTAATGCATATATGTGGAACCTAGAAAAATGGTACAGATGAACCGGTTTGCAGGGCAGAAATAGAGATACAGATGTAGAGAACAAACGTATGGACACCAAGGGCGGAAAGTGGTGGTGGGGGTGGGATGAATTGGGAGACTGGGATTGACATGTATACACTAATGTGTATAAAATGGATAACTCATAAGAACCTGCTGTATAAAAAATAAATAAAATAAAATTCAAATATTAAAAAAAAAAAAAGAAGAAGAAAGACACTGGCCCAAAGCCTACAAGGAAGGAAGTTATCTGGAGGAGAAGCTTTAGCTAAGTTTTAACTTGCATATGTTGTTTTCTTTACTAAAATCAACCCCATAGGGAAATACACTACAGTCTGGGCTTTGTTGATGTTGTTTTCCTCCACAGATTCTTCCTTCTTTTTGCAGAAATAGGATTATGGCTCAAGTCATTTGAAAGCCTCTCCAGGAACCTGTATTCCAAAGAGAAGACTCCATATGAGGAACATCAGAGAAAGAAGTTACTTGTCTATCTTTGGTAACGTTCATCCAAAACACCTTTCATTCTGTCAGTGGATAAGACCCCTCAACTAACAGAGCAAATTCATTTACAGGGAGGTAATAAATTGAAATAAACATTTTATTTAGTTTCTTGTCTGTCTCTAAATCTGTTTCATTAGGGAATTTACAGCACACCATTGTCACATAACCTCCCTATTTCTCTTTTCTTGATTCAACTCTAGTCCTATAGCAATGCAGGTAAAGACTTAATTTTTAGAAGTATAGGAATTATCCTAATTTATATAATACTAGTAAACATTCTAATTACCTTTTAAGCCTTTTATTTTAAAGTATATTTGATTTACAATGTTGTGTTAGTTTCTGGTGTATAGCAAAGTGATTCAGTTATACATATGTATCGATACATATATTCTTTTCCATTATGGTTTATTACAGGATATTGAATATAGTTCCCTGTGTCTGTTAAGCAATTTAAACACACTGTATCCTTTTGCTTCATATTCCCCAGTTGGACTGCAAAGCTTGGGACTGGGTCATATATTTTTCCTGTAACCACTGAGTGCCCAGCACTGGAATAGGCAGATACCAAACCACCAATTAGGTGACAGATTTAAGTCAGTCCCTAACTTTTCTATACCAAAATAAACATATTCTGAGTGCCAGTTTTATGTGAAGCATTCTATTACTTGTCATGAAAGATTCAGAGAAGTATGTGATCGACCATGGACACAAGAGCATACCTTTTATCCTCCTTGGCCTAATGCATCTTACTAGTGAAGAACTACCTTTGATGCTATTTCTTTACCTAAATCATCTGTCACACTCTAAGTGCCATTTTTTTGATTAAATACTTTTAATTCTACATATCAAATGACAACACTTTTTCAACATCTTTTTAAAAATTAATTATATTTCTTGGCTGCATTGGGTCTTCATTGCTGTGTGTGGCCTTTCTCTAGTTGTGGTGAGCGTGGGCTAATCTTCGTTGTGATGGGCGGGCTTCTCGTGGTGGATTCTCTTGTTGCGGAGCACAGGCTCTAGGCGTGCGGGCTTCAGCAGTTGTGGCACACGGGCTCAGTAGCTGTGGCTCGTGGGCTCTAGAGCACAGGCTCAGTAGTTGTGGTGAACGGGCTTAGTTGCTCCGCGGCATGTGGGATCTCCCTGGACCAGGGCTCGAACCCATATCCCCTGCATTGGCAGGTGGATTCTTAACCACTGCACCACGAGGGAAGTCCCTCATATGACAACTTTTGAAAGTAATTTAAGCATACTTAAAATGCCAGAAAAAATGACACTACCATACGGCTCAACCATAAATATGGCTTCCCTCCATAAACACCTATACCTCATAACCAGAGAACTAGATTCCAGGAGAGTTTCGAGAGAATTCTAAATGTTAAGCCCATAAGCTAGAATTTTATTTCTTTGCATTGCTGACTCTATTCATGAGTCTACTCTTCTATTCGCTGTGAAATAACCATCCTCAAACACAATTTTCAGTAGCTGCCTTAAAGAAAACTACCAGCCCCTGCTATTTCAGATGAAACCCATATCCAAAGCACTCCCGACTCTTCATTTCAATCCCACACTCGCCCCAACCTCACCCCTCCCGAGCCCCACCCCACCCTCATTACACACACCAGCCAAGAACTTTGAGCTCAATCATAACCCTTTGTGCTTCTGCCTAAGCCTGCCTTCCTTCCTCGAATACCATCCTTTCCGTCCTGGCCAATTTCTGTACATACACCACCTCACTTTAAGTGGCTGCTCAAAACACATTTCCTTATGCAAGCGTTCTATGATTTTTCTCACAGTTTAAACATTTACCTAATATGTTATGTGTCAGATACTTTTATGTAATTTTGCTTATCTCTCTTGTCTTAACCAATTTTGAGTGTCAGCTCTGGTCTCCTCTCCCCAGCCCTGGTCACAGCCTCACTAGGACCCTCGACACTTGAACATGGTCAGATGTCTACTGGCACCGTATTTTCAGTAATTTGCTATCCTGAATGAACTGCAGTCCTAAAGCAGACATTTTTGGTGAAATACATAGCCCGAGGACAGGATTCCGGATAAGCCCTGGCCGCAGAAGTCAGCTCAGTGAATGGAGGTGGGGGACTAATCCTTGGGGAGGCTGACAGGACAGCTGGGGAAAAAGGGCAGGTGGAAGTGGAGGCTAGAGGACTGGGATAGACTAGAGGGTTGGTCGAATGGCGTTTCAGGAGGTCTGGGGGAGTTGTCCCAAGGAAGGCCCTCTCGGAGCCCGGGAACGAGACGGGACAGGTCCGACTCACCCATGGGTTGGGGAAAGTGGAAGGACACGGAACCGAAGAGCAGGTCACGGTAGCGTTGGAAGGCCTCGTCGAGGACGGAGCAGCCTACCTGCGCGGCCGAACTGACGTGGTACTGGAATTGGAAGGTGTGCGGGAAGATGGCGTAGCTCTGCTCGGAGGTTTGGATGTACTGGGGCCATGGCCACAGGGCCGTCGCCCGCCCCGCGAACGCTGCCGCCAGCAGCAGCGAAAACCAGAGCGCGGAGCCTGCCATAGCCCGCCGGTCTCCTCTCCCCCAGCGGGCCGGGCCACGTGACACCCTGGTCAGGTGAGCCGCCCCCGCGTGATAACAGGCGCGTCACGTGACCGGAGGCAGCTCTTCATCGGCGACCCCGGAAGACGGATTACCAGTCCCTGCAGTCCCGGCGTGAGCCGGGAGCTCCTGTGGCGTGCAGTGGTTGGGGCGGGGTATCGGTGATGGTTCAGGTGCAGGCGGTTCACGGGCCTGGTGGAGCAGTAACTAAATGCACCACCGCAGGTGTCAAGCCTGCGGTCACAGAACTTTAAGCGCACCAGAGGGTAGAAGCCCCACGTGGGGAGGCTGAGTGGGCGAGCGAGAAAGGAAAGTTTCCCGAATCGTGAACACGGAATAAGGGCTCGTGAGGCCTGCTGGGAGGTAAAGGACGGCCCAGGCCCAGGGAACTTAAACAAAAAAATGGAGGCTTAAAAGCACAGCTCCTTTTGATGCTGTGGGTCAGAAAGGGTCTGGAATTAGGTAGTGAGAATGGCTCAGCTAAAGAGGGCATTATAAGATCACAAAAATGGGATCTACTTACGACTGGGGAAAAAATGTGTACTTTCACGGCAAGCTTGAGGCGTCCCATTTCCAGCCTCTAGTGTAGGCTCTTCCTTTAATGGTTGATAATCTCCTAGTAACCGCCCCCAGATCCTCTCCTCGCAGACAAAACTCCGCGAAAGGTAGGTCCTGTACTTACTGCAAGCAGTAAGACATTGCTTGAACTTTGGGTGCAAGTTCGACAATACCCAGAGATAAGACAGGTCTTATACCCAGAGAGAAGTTCCGCAGGGGTTTACATAGAAGTCCGAGAGTCAGGACTTAATTTTGTGGGCAATTGAAAATCAGCCCAAAGATTTGCATTTTAGAAATCTCATGTTGAATAGTCGGATGGATAAGAAACCAGTTAGGCAGAGCTTTTCTTTTTTTTTTTTAATTGGAGGTGGAAGATAATAAGACCTTGAACTATAGCAGTGGGAAAGGAAGAGAGCTGTAGATCCAGAAAATAGTGGATCTGCTCAGAAGCAGAGGGGTTAATACACGAGAGGCTTGAGGGCTGATCAGTGAGAACACAGTTACTTACTGAGTCAGGGACCCTGTCTTCCTTGCTCACCACTATATTATCAGAGCACAGTACCAGGAGAGAAGTAATTTACATAGAAGAGTCACAAAATGAAGGAACTGGACCCAAATAAAGAGACTGTAAAAATTACTAATGAAAATACTTAGAGATTATTGTTGAGAGAATATTCCAAACATATTATTCCAGTTATCCTCTCTCTGACAGTATGTCAATCAGAAAAGTAATGAACAACCATTAAAAGTTAAAAAAAACATCATAATACAAGTAAATGTTCAGAGCCTAGCATAGAAATAGTAGCA
Source organism: Aethalodelphis obliquidens (assembly GCF_003676395.1). NCBI lineage: Eukaryota > Metazoa > Chordata > Mammalia > Artiodactyla > Delphinidae > Aethalodelphis > Aethalodelphis obliquidens. The sequence goes on from NW_020837970.1 coordinate 18,709,686, forward strand.
AAAATTAAAATGAAGTTATTTAACATTATAAACTGTTTAGATTCGTATATACACAACATTGCCATCAATTTTGACAGTAGATGAATAACAAAAATAATGACACAGATAATATATAGTATATAATATCTGGTTGTTTTCTCTGTTTTTCTGTTTACTAAAGACAACTTGTTAAATGAATAAAACATGATTTAATTTCCGTTATCTATAGCATCTAATAAAATTACATATCAGAAAAAGAATTCACTGTCAGACAATGTGTCCAGATTTTTGGTTCATAAAGTAGAGTCATCAGCGTAGGAGAGAGGAGGGAATGACTAATTTTGCCTGGGGAAGTCTTTCAAAGAGGAAGTGGCTTGAGCTGGCTTCCAGAACATGAGTTGGCAGGGAAGGGGAGCATGGGCAAAGCGTAGAGGTGTGGATGAAGATGGCATATTGAGCATAGGGTTTGGGGGGATAGCAAGGTGAAAATGTGCCGTGATTATCTCACTTCTACCATATTCCCTTCTCCTTGGAATGCCTTGCCCACCTCCCACTCCCACCACTTACTTGAAGGTCTAAAGTTAAATTTTACCATCCTGTAAATCTCTGACTTCTCACGCCTGGGTAAGATCCCATAGCCCTCTGAGCTTATCTCCATCAGAGCACTTACCTCAATATTGTAATTGCCTGTCCATTTGTCTGTATCCCTTAAGTAAAAGTTCCTTAAAGGCAGGTTCTGTGTTCACTGTTGTATTCCTAGCCCTGGGCACAGTGTCTGGCACATAGTAGATTCACTAAATAAGTAGAAAGTATTTATATAATAAAATATTTATATAATAAAGTATTTATATAATAAGTATTTAGTAGATTCACTAAATAAGTGAAAGGCCCGGAATATCTCTTCTCCTATTTAGCATCTACTTATCCTTCAGGTGTTAGCCTAGACCAGACCAACAAGTATGTTGTGAATGGAGTACCAGTGTGTTGAGACAGTGACCACTCCCTCCCCTCAATCCTTGGGGTGGCCAGGCAGAGCCTGGGGTAGCTAGACATCCTGGTCAGTCATCTCCAGCCAAGAACAAACACCTGTGTGTGCTCTGATGTGAGAAACTCTGGGAAGCACTTAGACATCTCCTCTAGGATGTTTCTTTATGGCACCCTCATTGCAGCCTCTTTACTTGTCCATGTTCTCCACAGACGACATGCTGAATGAGTGGCATCTTTTCCACAGTTGTATCCTTACTGCCTGAGTCAAGAATCTGCACATAGTAAGTGTTCAGCAAGTATTTGTTGAATGAATGAGGAAGCATTTGTATTAAATTTTGAAAGACAGAATTTCATTGTGTAGGGGAAAGAGCAATCCATGGAGAAGAACTGCAGTCTAGAAAGAAAACTCCATCTAACTTGTTCACTTTAAGATCCCCAGGTTCTGGAACAGCACCTGGCACATCATAGTCATTTAATGGATATTTTTGAATGAATAGAATGAAATGGCAAACGAACCTAGGCAGAGATCTCTGAAGAATCTGGTGTGATACCAGGGATGTGAGCAATTCTGTTTTACTAGAACCAATAGTGCATAAAGAGAAATACGGATAAAAATAATTTTAGAAAAAGTAAGTTGAAGCTGGGTAATGAAGTAAGGAAAGGAGGAAATTATTGATCAAGGTACTGTGTACTAGATACATGTTATCTTCTTTATCTCTCACAACAACTGTGTGAAATTGAGTATCATCTACATTTTACAGATGAGGAAGCAGGCTCTGATAATTAAAATAACTTGACCAAGGCCCCATAGATAGTTGTCAGAACCAGTATTTGGACCCAGGTCTTCTACGCCAAAATCTATTGCTTTTACATCTATCATACTTCCTTGAAAGCTAGTCTGAAGATTGTATTGGGATTTTACTCTTGAGTCTGTGGGAAGCTAGTGAAATTTCTTTAACTGAAGAGTGACAAGACCAGAGCTGAAATTGGCTAAGATTAATCCGTTAACGTATATAGGAGGAATCAAATGGGGAAAGCCGTGTGCAGGTAGATTGGGGCTGGGGCTGAGGCTGAGGTTGAGGCTGAGCCTGTTGGCTCAGAGCTCTCTAAAACAACCTGACCATTCTCACATGCTATGGGGCTCAGGAAATGCAGACCCCAATTCACCTGAGATCGATGGCTTCATTTTTCCTCTTCCACATCGGCTAGCCAGACCAGTGAGACTTAAGCTTTGTTTAATTTGTCAAAGTTTACAGAAGTGGAGATGGTCCAAATTATCTATGCTCCCTGACTCTCTTTAGACCCATCGCAATTCACGTGGAGCCATCCCTACCTCTGCTGTACCCTGTTACCTCCAGCTCCTCCCATGCTGTTTCCAGAATTACAGAATGCTACCCAATTTACCACTACTAAACATGTACAGCATTCCTTGGGGATACTAAAAATATTTCTGTGTCCAGTTTATCTTTTCTTCGAGCCTTATCCCCTCTTCTCTCCTATTTAGTCGTATAACTATTCTAGTTATCTTTTCAGGCTTACTCCCTAATTCTTTTTTGGTTGCACCAGGTCTTAGTTGCAGCAGGCAGGCTCCTTAGTTGTGGCTCGTGGGCTCCTTAGTTGCGGCAGGTGGGCTCCTTAGTTGAAGCTTGTGGACTCCTTAGTTGTGGCATGCGAACTCTTAGTTGCGGCATGCATGTGGGATCTAGTTCCCTGGCTAGGGATCGAATCCAGACCCCCTACTTTGAGAGCGTGGAATCTTAACCACTGCGCCACTGGGGAAGTCCCTCCCTAATTCTTAACAACTTTCCCTAACTCTAGACATACATTTCTTGCAATAACTGGCCTTGTCCTATATCTATCCAATCCTAGCCTACACATAGACTTTAAAAAAAAAATTGCCTGGATATTTACACAGGTGGTTTTCTATGGTCAGATAATTAGAAAAACTAAAGCCCTGAGGGAACTTTCAATAGATCTGATGGGACTTCCCTGGTGGTCCAGTGGTTAAGACTGTGCTTCCAATGCAGGGGGCTCAGGTTCAATCCCTGGTCAGGGAACTAAGATCCTGCATGCCACGCAGCATGGCCAAAAAATTTTAAAAAACAAAACAGATCTGAGCAAAAGGAGTGACAGTGGGAAAGGGGGATATGGGTCAAATGCAGTAATGTTTCAGATACAAAATGACAGAACTCAGCAACTAACTGGGTGAAGTAGGGATGGGGTCAAGGGAAAGAGGAGAGGAAAAGGTGTACCAGTCTGGTTTCCTGAGGGAATCATGGTGCCATTAACTGAATACAAAAGGAAGAGCCAGTTTTGGAAAAAAGATAATGAGCTCTGAGACATGCTGCTTTGGAGGAGGTGGAAGAACAGCGGAGTTGGAATGTCCAGCAGAGCCAAGGAAATACAGGCTGGGAGCTCAAAAGAGAGCTCTGGGCATCGTCTGCTCAAAGATGACAGTTGAGATCATATGAAATAGTCAAGGGAAAAAGGAAGGAAGGTTAAAAATTAGGGGGAAAGAGGACTTTGGTGAGAGAGAAGTTTGTGAGGGACAAAAGGAGCACAGAGGAGGGATGGCAGCTAGTAGAGTAGGCTGAGCTCAGAGATGTAGATTAGGATAAAGGGCTTACCAGATAATTTGACTTGCCTCTTATCTTTAAATGCAGGTCTGTCATAAGCCCTCACACTGTCACAATATGTTGATTTTATCTCCATGACATGCCTTTTGCTTGCAAGGAATAGGGACTCATGTTATTTCAGGGAAAAGGAGGTCTACTGAAGTGATACACGTAACTACCCAAAAAAACAGAAAACCAGACCTCAGAAAGAGCAGAAATCAAGGGTCTGACTACTCATGACTTTTCTGTTCCTCTCTGAATATCTGCTCCTCTGGTCAGTTTTCCTCTTTGCTTGTCAGTTACTTGAACTTCCTTATAATATCTATTCCCTCATGACTTGACATTCATTGCACAAGACCCAAAATTTTCCATGACTTTCTAGCCCCAGGGTCTTCTTATTCTCCTATCTATGCCTCTGGAGACCCCACTATCTTCCAAAACTCTGTGCAAATCAAGATTCTATTAATTTTGGCCGCGCTGTGAGGCATACGGGTTCTTAGTTCCCTGACCAGTGATCAAACCCGGGAACCTGGGGCCCCGGCAGTGAGAGAGCTTAATCCTAACCAATGGACCACCAGGGAATTCCCAAATCAAGATTCTCTTGATCTCCCCAGAAGAACAAAAGAAGAGTGCGCATGTTCCATAATTTAACCAATTCCCTATGATGCACGTTTAGGTTGCTTCCAAGTTTTCTCAGTTGTAAACAATGCTACAATGACCACTGTAGAGGGTACTGGTTGCCATGCCAACATCTGTTTTCATCCTTTCTCACCAAGAATACTTGGCTTTTCATTTGGAAATTTCATCGACATTGGTAGCTTGGATGAGACTGAGATAGCCCCAGGCCCTCCCTGGTTTAAGCCACGTAATCAGGGCTACTTTCCCCACCCCCTCACTATAAACACCTGGAACCATGGGGTAAGATTTTACATTCCCACCAATAATGTGTAAAAATGCCCATTTCATTACTCTCTTCCAACATTAGTATTTATCTTTTTATTGCTACTGTTGATGCCTAGAAATTAATTTTTTAGATGTATCTAATAAAATTGACAGATAAGCTCTAGCAAGATAGAAACAGGATACATGACTTCCACATCATTACAGAAAAAGAAGCTGGATCATTCTGGAAAAATAAAAGGTACAGGAGGAAGTAACATGAATATATAATTAACCAAAAATACAAAGAATAAGAGGGTAGAAATAAGCCCAATCTATCTAAACTATCACCCTATATGTAAATAGGTTAGATCCCCCCATTAAAAGACGAAGACTCTCAAATTGAGCAAAGAACAGTCTAAATGTTGTTGATAAGAGACATTTTAAGTGAAACCAAAATGATGACACTAAAAGAATGGTCTGAGATGTACCAGAAAAATGCAAACAAAAAAGAGAGCGAGGAAGGCATTTATTAACATGTGAAAAAACCCAAGACACACAGAAGTTAAATGGAACAAAGAAGAATATTTTTAATGATAAAAGGTACAATTCACAAAGAAGAGAGACATCATAAACCATTAGACACCTAACAAATATATATATATAAAGCAAAAACCAGAAGAAATATAAGGGAAAAGAAAAAATTATAATCATAGTGAGACATTTAACATTTCTCTGAGAATATTTTATCAAGTGCAGAGAAAATAAGAATAGGGACATCTTGAATGATATCATTAATAACTTAATTATAATAGGTTTAAAAACTTATATCCCCCAGAAATACATTTAAAATTTTGTGTCTCATAAGTTGTTATTAAATGTCCGCAGGACATTTAGAAAAACTGGCAAAAAGGCAAACATTACTTTTTTGAATTCTTATAGGACATGTTCTTTGACCATAATGTATCAAAATTAAGGGGAAGAAACAAATCTAAACATGTAGATATACTTTTAAAATTCTAAGTACTTCTTGGGCCAACTATAAAAACAAATACTCCTAGAAGTATATCAGAAGATTAATATATCCTGTCCAAACATATTTTACTACAGGAATGCAAAACTAGTTAAACAATATGAAACATACTAAGGCAATGTTTATGTTAAATAGGTTAAAAAGAAAAGACCATATGGTCTTTGATACAGCTATTCTAAATTAGAAATCTTGATGAAATAGAAATAGAATGAAACTTTTTTAACATGAAAATGAATGTACATATGAAACAAAAAGCAATAGAGTTCATTCCACTAAAGTCAAGAGTAAGATAAGCATGCCCACTATCCTTAATAAAACTGTCTAATCAGGGCTTCCCTGTTTGCGCAGTGGTTAAGAATCCGCCTGCCAATGCAGGGGACATGGTTTTGGGCCCTGGTCCGGGAAGATCCCACATGCTGCGGAGCAACTAAGCCCGTGTGCCACAACTACTGAGCCTACACTCTAGAGCCTGCGAGCCACAACTACGACTAGAGCCCATGCTCCGCAGCAAAAGAAGCCACCGCCACGAGAAGCCCACGCACCGCAACGAAGAGTGGCCCCCACTCACTGCAACTAGAGAGAGCCTGTATGCAGCAACGAAGATGCAACGAAGACCCAACGCAACCAAAATAAATAAATAAATAAATTTATTTTTTAAAAAAAGTGAGTTAATGTATGTAAAGCACCTAGCACAGTTCCTAGTAGATAAGGTTATATAAATAAGCTATAACAATAAAATATTGATTTTATAGATTCCTAGAGGTGAAATTACCAAGACAAAAGATACATTTTTAAGATTCTTCACTTAAAAAAAGATTCTCGATATATGTATCTAATTTTTTTAACTCTTTGTTAAAGTATAGCATAAATATAGAACTCTGGTAATCAGTGGCCAGATCAAGAAATAGAACATCTCCAACACCCCAAAAGTCCCTTGCATGTCCCCTCCTAGTCCTTAGTCATTTTCCTCCCAAGGGTATTTCTGACTTCTGACAACACTGATTTGCCAGGTTTGCCCTTCATTTGAGTGGAATCATACATATGTACTCTTTTGTGTCTGGCTTGTTTTGCTCAGCATTACGTTTATGAGATTTATCCATACTTCATGTGCTTGTAGATTACTCATATTGCTGTATAGTATTTCCTTGTATGAATGTACCACAATTTTCCATTCTTCTGCTGCTGGGCAACTGGGTAGTTCCCAGTTTGGGGCTATTATAAAAAGTGTTGCTGGGAGCACTATACATGTCTTTTGGTGGACATAAGGACACTTTTCTTTTGCGTACCTACGTACATTGAAAAGGGCATGTGTTTATTCAGCTCCAGCAGATACTGTCAAGTAGTTTTTCAATGTGATTCTACCAATTTACACTACCAAAAGAAGAGTATGAGAGTTCCAGTTGCTCCACATACTTTCCAATACTTTTTCATTTGAGCCATTCTGATGGAAGTGTAGTGATATTGCATTGTGGTTTTAATTTGCATTTCCCTGATGACTAATGAAATTGAGCACCTTTTTATATGTTTATTGCCCATTTTGATGTCTCGCAAAGCATTAATTAAGGACTTCGCTCATTCTCCTAGTAGGTTGTTTTCTTTCCTATTGATTTGTAAGAGTTCTTAATATATTCTTGCTACAAGCCCTTTGTTAGATATAAACGTTGCAGTATCTTACCCCACTCTGTGGATTGTCTTTCTACTCTCTCAATGGTATCTCCGGTGAACAGAAGTTCTTAAGTTCAGCATAATTCAATTTATCAAAATTTTCCTTTCTGGTTAATGCTTTTTCATGTCCTGTTTAAATAAGGCTTTGATAGCTAGCCTTTCTTCCTTCCTTCCTTCCTTCCTTCCTTCCTTCCTTCCTTCCTTCCTTTCTTGGCTGTGTTGGGTCTTAGTTGCGGCATGTGGACTCTTTGTTGCAGTGCATGGGCTTCTCTCTAGTTGTGGCATGCAGGTTTTCTCTCTCTGGTTGTGGTGTGCAGGTTCCAGAGCACGTGGGCTCTGTAGTTTGCAGCACGTGGGCTCTCTCGTTGAGGCATTGGGGCTCAGTAGTTGTGGCGCGCAGGCTTAGTTGCCCCACAGCATGGGGGATCTTAGTTCCCCAACCAGGGATCTAACCCGTGTCCCCTGCATTGGAAGGCGGATTCTTTACCACTGGACCGCCAGGGAAGTCCCTTGTGTCCTGTTTAAAAAAAGAAAAAATCTTGGTCTACTTCAAGATCACAAAGATGTTACATTACGTTTTTTCTAACCAAAATTGCTTTTTTTTTTCAGTACCATAAAATTATTTTAATATCTTTTTCTCTATGACTGAGTATACAAAGATAATGGAAGTAATGTATTTTTCTGCTATCAAGATGGGTAGAATATATCAAAATCCACCTATTGAATTTTCTTTAAATAGTCCTCCAAAGCATCCTGAAGAAAGGCAGGAAGTTTTCACTTTCACTTTGTGGAAGGACCTAGCATGCTTTAAGTACAAATATGCCCGGCTAGTAATGACGTATATTATGTCTCTCACATTTTTATCATTGGTTCTTCTGTAGAAAACCCTCTTGTGAAACACCATGTGCTGTATTTGTCAAACACACAAATATCTGAGGGAAGGAACACCGTTTTTCGGCCACTATGATAGGACATTGCTCTTACGTATATGACAATTCCTTGTGCTTTTCCAGGGTGACTTGTGGCATGACCTGCACCAAGATCCTTTATACCCAGTACTTCTAGTCTTAAATAAGGAAGAGAGCTCTGTGTGTTTTCTGCATAACTGTACAGTTTCTGTGTATTATGATATGCAGTGTCATCCAAACTTTTTTCTCCTTCATCGATGATTTGGAGAAGCCATTTTTTGGTCAGATTATGTCTTTTGACAGCAGCTTCCCATCGACTTTTTCTTCTCAGTCCCTCATGTGGGGCCCTGGCTTTCCATCTTCCTGGGGCTCTGTGAAGTCAGTCTGGGGCCCCTGCTCTGCTGGTGTGCAGACCTGCTGCAGTTCAATAGCCACAGGCTGATGGGGCGGATTATCACAGTATATTTAGTCCACAGTTTTTTTTTCAAAACTGCATTCACATCAGTCCAATTGTTTTCTCAGAGGCTGAGTCTTTAATCAGCCTGAGCCAGTTCCACATCGAAGGCCCTCAATGCAAGAGCAGAGCTTTGGGATTCTGCAGGGAGCAGCAGGGAACATAAATAGCCATCATGATATTGTTTCTGCAGCATCTCCACACAGTATCATTCTGTGCTCAAAGCACTCGGTCCACTGTCCACGGCCATGCTTCCCCTGGGGCACCACCGGCCTGGAAGCGGAGGTGGTGGCACAGACTGGGGACCCCAAATTGCTTTTTTTTTTTTTTTTTTTTTTTTTTTTGTGGTACGCAGGCCTCTCACTGTTGTGGCCTCTCCCACTGCAGAGCACAGGCTCCGGACGCACAGGCTCAGCGGCCATGGCTCACTGGCCCAGCCGCTCCGCTGCATGTGGGATCCTCCCGGACCGGGGCACGAACCGGTGTCCCCTGCATCGGCAGGCGGACTCCCAACCACTGCGCCACCAGGGAAGCCCCCAAATTGCTTTTTAAAGTAGGTGAATCACAATATACACAGCCATAAGATGTGAATAAATGCTTGTTTTGTCATATGCATCCCAGGCCCTAGCAAGTTCCAAGCTGGCCTGAACATCTGCCTTTTTGGTAGTGCTGAAATAGGCCTTGAAATAGGCCTGGGAGTTGAATGGTGCCTGACCTATTCCTTTAATAGCCAGAGGGTTGCATCATTTGCCAAATCAGACACTGTTCACAAAATGACCTCCTTACATCAGTATCATCCCTTTGGTAATGTGCTTGTTTAGTGCTGCTACTAGAGGGGTGAGGGGTGACGCATCCTTTCCATTAACACGAGTATTTCATCTATCTCACGGTGGCCTGTGCCAAGGCCATGCTCGAGCAATCTTGGAAAGACAGTTAAAACATAATAATAATAGATAGTATTTAGCAAGCACGTATTAATTGCTCACCATTGATAGTATATTTATCAATAATATCAATATCCATCAATAATAATATTTATTGTGCAGTTATGAAGGCACTGTGCTAAGAGCGTTATGTGTGTTATCTCATTTCATCTTCACATTAATTCTATGAGACAGGAATGATTATTATCCCAGTTTTAGAAATGAGGGAACTGAAGTTCAGTGAGGTTAAGGAAATTTCCCAAAGGAACTTGGCCAGTAAGTGTCGGAACTAAGTAAGTGCTCAACCAGGATGGAAACACAGGCCTGTCTATTCACAGCCTATGTTAGCTCTCTAGCCATACACGTGTATCTAACAGATATGCCGTACAAGTCAGTTTGATGCAGCTGCAAAATCTTTCTTGTAATCATGCCAGTAGGGCTAGAGTATTCCAGCAATTAAAACTTCACAATATAATTGCATAGCATGGCATAAGACTCTTTGTGATCTAGCCCGTACCTCTATACACAACCCTCAATCCTCATCTTTGATTTTGCACCCAGTAGAACCACCCTGCTTCTAGTGCCCTGAGAACTTCATGGTGTTCATGGCTTTCTGCCTTGAGACATACTATTCTCTTTGTTTCACATTCCCTTCCACTTGTTTATTTGTCAAATTCCTTTAAAATCCAGCTAAGACATTGTCTTTTCCAGTAAACCTTCCCTAATTTCCCTCTGACAGTGCTAAACGTTCTGTTCTCTGTATCAACCTCTTCACTTCCACACAGAACCCAACTCTGCTGCATTATCTTGAGGGGGTAGCCTTCTGCACGTTGGCTGGTAGCCCCCTGGGATAGGGATACTGGCATTTTTACAGGCCCTGTGTCAGCAGTGGCCTTGGCAGAGGCTGTACCCTTGAATGGCTTCATGGGTAGAGGGTATTGAAGAGGGGGAACCAGAGCAAAAAAGGAAAACAAAGGTGGATGCCGAATGAAGGCCTATGGCTGACAGACTGGTTCTTCCAACTATGAGACACACCTGGGGTCTTCCACTTAAAACTGGGGCAAGAACATGAATTCTGGGCTGCTGAGATATATCTATATACATAAACATATTTGTATTTATATATCTTGGTAGATTAAGATCATATAATCTTAAATTATAACCACAAACTATTGAGTCCTGGAGACATCAGAGTTATCCTTTTTTATTTGCTTTTAGGGAACTATGTCTTATTTATCTTTATGTCCCAGGACCTATCACAAAGCCTGACTGACACACAGCAACTGGTGACAAAATATTTGTGGATTTATTTAATAAAGGAGTTAGGAGGAGTCCGAGAAGGAGGGTGAAGAGCATCACACATACATGCACATGCTTAGAACGTGACGATTTCTTCCTGGTCTGACCAGACCCAGAGTATGAAGCAGAAATGGGATCCATAGATCCCACTTTCCAACCCCTTTGGATTCTGTCCGTGTGTATGAGGACATGCTGAGACAAGTTCCGTGGCAGTTAGAACGTAAACTGGCTGCCAAGATGGAGAGGAAGGAGCAATTAACCTTTACCTTCTACTGTCCCAAGGTTCCCAAAGTCAAGGGGTACCGGAAATACCAAAGGGTGAGGAGGTACCCAATTGTAGTTCAGATGGGAAGAAGAGGACTTGTTTAAAGGCGGGTCTAGACAGAGTGTCCTAAAGATAGGGAAAAGATGACCCAGAAATGTTTGTTTTTTATAGAAGGGGTAGGGAAAGCTATCCACCAATCGAACACACGTGGGGGTACTTGAGGCAGAAAAGAGCAGGAGACCCTGGGGGTCAAGGGTTATCTTTTTGGGTAGGCAATATCTCCCTCATCCCTCATCCTTGTAGCCTACCCTCCCCACCAACCAACATCCGAGTGCCTCGATGCCACCCCAGAGGCTGCAGCAGCACGTGGATCAGACACACACCTACATCCGAATGTTCTGTGGCAGCCTCTGTGGCTTTAGCCTCCTAACGCTGATCTGCATGTCCCCACTGAACTGGGTGCAGTTCCTGGTGATCAACAATGGCCTTGAGCTCTACGCAGGACTCTGGATCTCATGCAACCATGAGCTGTGCTGGAGCCACACACCCAAGCCACCCTGTGAGTGCCACTAAATTGAATGCCACAGGCCCCACAGTTCCAGAGTTTTCTGCCACAATGGCCCTTCATCTTTCTTCCTCCAAGATCTTTTGCCCCTCACCTCTCCAAGTCTAGGAGGGATCTCAGCCAGACTGTGAACATGGCTGTTCTTCTCTTTGGTGTCCTTGGTGTACCCTTTCTCCCTCCTACCCCAGGTTGTTTCCTCTCCCAAGTTATGAGTTGATAGTCTCTTTACCCTCTGGGAAGAACTCGTTTGTCATTTATGATCTGTTCCTGTGATGCAAAGAGATTGTTATTCTAATGTGGTTCGCAGAAACAGAAGTGATTGATCATAGCTGGGAGATAGAGCAAAGTGTCTCAACCTCCATCAGATTTAACTTTCAAGGTCAGTTTGTTCTTATGCTAGCAACAGAAGAGAAGTTAAATGCATGTCAGATATGTAGTATAACAAATGCCAGCTATTTAGAGACTAAATTGTCAAATTTTATGTGAATTTAAGTAAATCTGAAGTTGCAACACATAATATTTAAAAATAAATGTCTGGGGCTAGAAGATACCATATGCATGAGGTTTTTCAACCAGAACTAAGACTTACAGGAAAGCTAAAACTACACTAAAGGGTTTCCCCAACATCCGCAAGAGAAACATTTACACAAAGAACAGGTATTGCGAAAGAAAACATACATGAGTCAAGTGTTTATTTCACTTCTTAGATAAACAGGAGTCCCAGATTTGGGGGGAGGGGGGACCTAGGCCCAACCCTGAAGTGGAGCATCACTTATTTGGCCTGGGCTCACGCTTTGTATTTGGAACTAAGGAGCGGGATCGTAAAGTGAGATCTTCGGAAGAAACTAAACTCCAAGGCAGGCAGAGAATTCAGCTGCATCTTCAACTGAAAATAAAAACTAGAGAAAGTAATTGCAACAAATATGAAAGATAAAAGGTTAATGGCCTTAATATTTATATATATATTATATACAAATTATTATTACAAAAAAGACGAATACCCCAATAAATAAATTTTTTATAAACAATTCACAAAACGGAAACTACAGATATCTAATAAACATGGGAAAAATGACTTCAACCTCAGTCAGCCATTAAAGAATGGCAAATCAAATGAACGATGAGATAGGATTTTTCAGCCATGACATTAAAAGAGATCTGTAAATGGTAATACACAACGCTGCACACTCCCATACACACAGAGGACACATAAATAGGAACAACCAAAGCAATATGATTATGTGCATTCAGAGATTTACACTCACTGATTCCATTTCTAGAGAAATGGAGTGAGAGATATAGGCCTAAAAATTAAGCTGCAATTATATTTATGTAACCCAGGCTAAACCTCAGGCCTTGAGATTATTATTTAAGTCTTTAATGAGTCAGAATCTTGAAATGTTGTCACTTAAAGCAGTTTATTTCTTGGAGCCTTAAATTCACCTGTGAAGCCAACTGTTAATCGTTTGGAGAATGTCAACTAAGTGAGTCCTTAAGTACACAATTGTAAGTCAAGCATCCACCCTGTTTCCAGTGTTAACTAGTCCTAATTCTAGGGTCAGTTATCAGTCTGCAATACAGATCTCATAAGGAACTCCCCAAATATAATCAGTATGTCCAGGCCTCATCAGCCTGTAACAATAATATGTTACTATTGTCCAAATAGATTATTGCCCAAGTTTAAGAACTTCAGACTTTTACCTACTGGATTGCAAGAATTTAGCCCCCTCTCCCATGGAGTCCCCAGTCATTTCTTTTCTTTTTTTTTAAATAAATTTATTTATTGGCTGCATTAGGTCTTCATTCCTGCGCGGGGGCTTTCTCTATTTTCAGAGAGCAGGGCCTACTGTTTGTTGTGGTGCGCGGGCTTCTCACTGTGGTGGCTTGTCTTGTTGCGGGGCATGGCCTCTAGGCGCACGGGCTTCAGTAGTTGGAGCACGCAGGCTCAGTAGCTGTGGCACAAGGGCTTAGTTGCTCTGTGGCATGTGGAATCTTCCCGGACCAGGGCTTGAACCTGTGTCCCTGTCCCCTGCATTGGCAGGTGGATCCTTAACCACTGTGCCACCAGGGAAGCCCCCCCAGTCATTTCTGAGACTTTCACTGGGGCTATCTCAAGTGGGCTCAAGTACATGTGTGCTTATGTTCCTCTGTCCTGGACTTACTTCAGGCCATTGTTCCTCTGCCTCTGTCTTCCCCTGGTTCTAGATAACTGATAGCCTCTGTGCCGTAGCTATTGGTAATGGGATGAAGAAAGGATGGGAGTAAAGGACACCATCCTTCACTTTTACTACTAGGTCACAGCATGGAACAGACCTTTCTGCTAATTTCCCCCATAGCATAGGTGAGATCAGACCATAATGTAAAAGAATGTGTTGCCACAGAGAGTAACTTGAACTGTCTTTTTTGCAGAGGGTGGGGAAGAAAGCATAGGTCTTTGGTCCAGAGCCAGGACCCCAGGAACCATCACACAATAAACACCCACAGGCTATGTAGGGATGATTTATTCTGATGTACCAACTGGTTACAAGGGAATCTAAATACTAAGAAGATTTCAAAGCTTCCTCTCCAGGGTTCTGGGTATCCATCCAGGATCTTTTCTATTCTTACTGAGACATACAAGTAAGGCCTTTTATTAATGGGTAAGCTGCTATAAAGATTGCTGTTTAAAAGCTGAAATAGGATTTGCTCTTACAGGAGGTAGAGGCTTGAATTCACCTTTCAGACCTTTGTTTTGTTTTGTTACATGAATTTTAAAAGACTATGAAGTTAGCCAAATGCAGCCGTTTTAGACTCTGAAGGTAAGTGTTTAGTTAGTTTGGTTAGATAATTTTTTGCATATCATTATGACTGGTAGACTTGGTTCCTTTGAGGCGTTAGACTGTACTATGCTGCAGATATTTAGTTGTTCCTGTGGACGTGTGAGTGATCTTGTTTATGGGGTTTTCAGGAGGTGAGCAGCTAAGACTGAGAAGATTGTAAGAAGAACGTGAAGGTCCATTCTTCCCCTCATGATAGAAGAAAGACTGGACTGTAACATATCTTAGACAGGAGTTGGACTGGATATCTTAGTACTCTTTTGTTTTCTAAATATCAGAACCCATTTGAAATAGCATAAGCTAAAGAGCGAACTTCTTTATAATGACTCAGAAGCATCTCATAGACTCCCAAAGGCAGGAAGTTTTCTGGACCTCAGGGAATTCCAGAAGAGGCTGTGATCTCAGGCAAAGAAAATCAAGCCAGACAGTCACTCAGTCTCTCCAGAGCTCCTTTGTCACTCAACTTTGTTTATGCTTTATTTTATCTCTACAGCTCAGCTTTTCCTGTTTATTAGTATGTAAGTGCCTGAAAAAGGGGATATACCAGGCTAGCTTTATATCTTCTTGGTTCAAGCAAGCAAAAGAGGAAATTAACATCAGTCAGTCCCAAATCCAGATATCCAAGGATCAGAGTTAAATTGGTACCCTTCCTTGGTCCTACTAGCTATAGTCAAGGGATCTATAGGCAAGGATCCAGGGCTCTAGACAGGGACTGCTAAGGCCCATGGGGGACTGGGGGCTCAATACTGCAAAAGATACCTATCACACTGGGCTTCATGCAGCTCGGTCTAGGCTGATGGTTCTGACTGGCTAATTCTGAATGACCCAGTTTTCAGAAAACGTGCTGCCCTTGGGTTATCATGTTTTAATGTGGCTAACTTGTTGGGGCCACATAACACCTGACCTCTGTGGGTAGGAGTGTGGTTTCTCTTAATGGAAATTACTGTTATCGATTGTGTTAGCCAGTGATGTGTTCTAGAGAACAAAATAAAACTTAAGAGGCAGTTTGTCAACTGGGATAAGCTTGGTACTCTTCTCTCTGGGTTACTTGGAAGATGGACTTGGATTCTTAGACATTGAAGTGCTTAGAGAACTTTCAGTGGTAGGGATGACCTGGCTCTTGTTACACTGAGACAGAAAATAAGCTAGACCAGGAGGCACCCTATAAAGCAGCGGTCCCCAACCTTTTTGACATCAGAGACCGGTTTCGTGGAAGACAATTTTTCGAGGGGGGGAATGGTTCAGGCGGTAACGTGAGCGATGGGCAGCGGCAGATGAAGCTTCGCTTGCTCGTCTGCTGCTCACCACCTGCTGTGTGGCCTGGTTCCTAACAGGTGCCCGGGGGTTGGGGACCCCTGCTATAAAGGATATTGAAGATAGTGGCGGATCCGTGGTATCTCAGAAACATACATCTACGTGTAATTGTAAGTTACTCTATTTCTTAAATCTGTAAAACATTGCTGGGGAAGTCAAGGGAAGGATCTATTCCATGTTAGGGATATGGTAGCCAAAAGTATGGGCTGGCATGCTCCCTCTTCTGCCAAAGAGAGCAGAGCTCTGGAGCCAAGAGATAAGAGAGAGAAGGAGTGTTGTGGCACTAGGGTAAGGGCATTGGAGCAAAATAACTTTAGCAGACCTGTCCTCAAACACATGTGAGACGGGACCTTGAGAGACTCTCAGGAAAAAAAAGGAGATATTTGTGGGGTGTTAAATTCCTGCAGTCCAGTAAATTGGGTCTTGAAATCATTACAGTATGGGAGTTCAGGTAAATATGACTTCATTTTATAGTCACAGGCTGACAGGGACTGTACACGCCAGATACATTTGAAAGAGAAAAAACAAATAGAAACAAACTCCAACAACGATAAAATCATTAAGCAAAGTGTGTTGATATGATAGACTATCTTGTAGCTATTAAATATGATGTTTACAGCAGGTGATCTAGGGAAAATCTTACCATATAGTCCTCTTAAAAATCACGAAATTCAGTATCATATCCACTGTGTACAGAGGATAGAAAAATACCAGAAAGAAGCCAAATAAAATGCTAACAACGGTTGTCTTTGGATAGTGGGACTGTGGCTGATATTCCTGCTGCTTCTTGGTACTTTTCTAGTCTCTCCAATGCTTATATTGAACATGTATTACTTTTAGAATTAGAATTAGGAGCAAGAAAAAGGTTAAATTTGTGTTGTGATGTTAGAGTCACACCTCTTATAAGCTAGTTTACATCTAAGTTAATGTGTTAATGTACCCAGAACTATATGTATAGTACCTTTAGTTCTACAGTGAAGGTTTTGCCTTCATAGTGAAAAATTCCAAGTATCAATGAAGAGCTGGGAAAGAAGATCCTTATTTGTGCCCCGGATGCCACATAGCAAGCTCAGCTTCATCCTCTTTCGTCTTCACTCCCTTCTCTAAGACTCTGTCTGGCTTTCTTAAGGAGAGGTCCCCCACTGGACTAACCAGGCCTTTCCTTTCTCCATCTCCTTGGCAGATTACCTCCAATATTCCAGGGCCTTCTTCCTCATCTCTGTCCTCACCATACTTGTTGCTCTTGGCTGGCTCTTCAGAGCTTGCCTCCCTAGAAGAGGAAGAATGACTCCTAACTTGGATCTGAAGGTATCCATGCTCAGCTTCATCTCAGGTACAGACCTAGATGGCAGGGTAATACTATGGTAAAATTGTTGAGGGAACATAGTTCCTCTGTGTGGGCTTTCATCCTCTTTTTCTTGTCCCTTTTCTCTTCTTCATTATTACATCAAGTTGCCAGCTACCTGCCTTGTCTTATTGTATAAAACATCCATTAGTGGGCTTCCCTGGTGGTGCAGTGGTTGAGAGTCCGCCTGCCGATGCAGGGGACACGGGTTCGTGCCCCGGGCCGGGAAGACCCCACATGCCGCGGAGCAGCTGGGCCCGTGAGCCATGGCCGCTGAGCCTGCGCGTCCGGAGCCTGTGCTCCGCAACGGGAGAGGCCACAACAGTGAGAGGCCCGCGTACTGCAAAAAAACAAAACAAAACAAAACAAAAAAAATCCATTAGTTAACTTATGCCAGGCTCCTTCTCTCTCCCACCTTGGTCAGTCCTTGAATTCTTATCTTCTTGATCCTTTCTATACAATATGGTGTCTGGAAGTAGACGAAGAGTTGGGGGTGGCTGTTGAGGCAGATTGAAGACACTAAGGGATATGACGTATTTTCTTCTGCTCCTAGCCTCCTGCTTGCTCCTCTGCCTCATCCTATTTCTGGCACAGGTTCACTGGCATTCTAGAGATGCCATGGAATCAGATCTCCTATGGACCTATCATATTAATTGGGGGAGTGACTTCTTATACACGTTTGCTGGTGAGTCAGTCCCCTCCCTGCTTTATGCTAGAAGGATAGAAGGGGAAATCACTTCTTGGAAGGGACGTGGAATCTAAGAGAAATAGAAACACTAACTGTTCCTGTTAAGAACACTTATACATCTAGAAGCAGAGTGGTATGGTAAAGAAAGCACAGATTGGGAATTCCCTGGCGGTCCAGTGGTTAAGACTCTGTGCTTCCACTGAAGGGGGTGCGGGTTGGATCACAGGTTGGGGAACTAAGATCCCGCATGCCGCATGACGTGGCCAAAAAGCATGGATTTTGGAGTCTGAAAAGTTAGAATTAGTAAACTGTTCTACCACTAACCGAGGCACAGACAGGTTGAGTAACTTGCTTAAGACAATACAGAAAGTAGTGAAACTATGATTTACATCCAGGAGGTTCTAGCTTTGTTCCAACCATGTAAGAAGTACAATAATGAAATGGAAGCACAGAAGGATAATGGAAGCCTGCTGGGGGAAGGAGGGTTGGCTTCACTGAAAAGAGGCATTTTGAGCTGAGTATTTAAAGAATGAGTTAGAATTTTAAAAGCCAAAAGGCCATCTGTCTCTTGAAACTCACCTCGAATTCTTCTCTCCCCCTAGGGATTATCTCCTTCCTCAACCACATAACTTCCAGATCTCCTCCCCTTGATCAAAATGTCACTGCAGTTCCCATAGACAAGTCAAGGCTGGGGATTGGTCCAGTGACTACAGTACCGCCTGCTGAAGATGCTGAGTCAGGGTTTCAGACAGAATCTACACGTGAGGAAGAGAAAAAACTATCAAGTACAGAACTGTGATGGTGATAGGATAACCCAACTACTTCCTGTCTTAAAACAGGGGAGGAGAAGCTAACTGAGTAGGGAATGATTGTGCAGATTCGAGGAAACTCTCCTAATACCATGGCCATATTGCTGAAGGAGAGAGCATTAAAGCTGATGAAATGTCCTTTGTGTATGTTGCATCTAAAATATGTATGGTAGTCATAAAGAAAATAATGAAAACTCACCCGAGAAAAAGTTTCGAAAAGAAAACATCAGTGTTTAGGGTCATGAATGAAAGAAACTAGCAATAGATGCAGTGCGTGGATCAGAGCTCTCTTTGGGCATCAGGGATTTCATAGACCAGAATGGTCAATGTAGAAAAATGTCACCAAATTTTGTTTGAAGTTTTCTTTATCGTGTGTGGCTTTGGGAATACCCAGGATGGAAGGCATCTGAATAATATTGTTGAATCTAATTGGCGATCATTACCAGAAATGGAATGAACAACAATGGCGATAATACCTACCACCCAAAGGAGGTGAGAGGTGCTGGGTAGATTCTGGGGAATCCATGACATCCCACTTCTTATGAAGATCGGTCATTTGAAAACCTTACAGTCTATTAGGTAAACCAACTGCTTCTCCCTAAGCTAGAGGTTATGTTAACCAAGCATCCATAAACTCTCTGAAATTCTATACAAAACTTGTGTATGCTCTTTTCTGTGAAGAGGGCCATACATTCAATCAGATTCTTGATAGGCCTATGACTCTTTTGATTCCTTAGATTATGTTTTACTGAACGAAATGAGGCTAAAGGACTTTCTTCAGCCTAAGTATATACGTGGACAAAGTTAAAATTTTTTCCATGTTTTGTATACTGTTTAAGACTGAGTAAGGGTGGGGGAATTCAGGCAATCACATGGATCTTTTGATGGCTAAAGATCCCTTTTAAACTTAGACCAGATTCCATGCAGAAGGTCCCTGACCTTCATGTTGTCCTTTATTCCTTTAGTAGCTGCCACTACTCTTTTGTTTGTTGAGGTCCATTCTTCTTCTTCTCAAGCCTGGCAATGGAATGGACTATAGTGTCCAGTTTCACCCCTTGCTGCTCTTAAAGGTAAGCCCAGGACTTCCCTGGTGGCGCAGTGGTTAAGAATCCACCTGCCAATGCAGGGGACACGGGTCCTATCCCTGGTCCAGGAAGATCCCACATGCCACGGAGCAACTAAGCCCGTGCGCCACAACTACTGAGCCTGCGCTCTAGAGCCCGCGAGCCACAGCTGCTGAGCCTGTGAGCCACAACTACTGAAGCCCGCACGCCTAGAGCCCGTGCTCTGCAACAAGAGAAGCCACTGCAATGAGAAGCCCATGCACTGCAACAAAGAGTAGCCCCCGCTCACCATAACTAAAGTCTGCGTGCAGCAAAGAAGATCCAACGGAGCCAAAAATTTTAAAGCTAAATTAATTAATTAAAAAAAAAGATAAGCCCTGGGATCCTTTTGTTTTAATTTAGAGAGTCACTGGTAACCTTTGTAGAAAACAAACTTAACAGTTCTTATAATCCTGGTCCCTGGTCAGTCATTCCCAAACATTTCCAGATGATGACCAGAAGACTGTTAGGTTAATACTTCTGCTTTTATTCCTAAAGGTAGGAGTTTAGCAGCACATGCATGTGTGTACCCACCCATAGAGACACACACAAAAGGACGTATATACACACACCCCATTTTGACCCTGCCTTAGAAAACCTTTTCTCCATGTTGGCTCCTTCTCTCCATGTTGGCGATCTTAGTTATTGCAGAGTGACTGGTGTCTCGTTACTTCAAGGGACCTCATTTCCGAGGCTCTTCAGGCTGTTCCTGGGCCTTTGTTTGTTGTAAGAATAGACATGTAGTCAATTCCAACTCCCCCTCCTCCCATCACCACTCACCTGCTAAGTATACCCCACATATTGACTAATTAAGAACTTACTGAGTTCACAAGAATTATTTATAATTCAGTTTGAATACTATAATTATATGACTAAATTGACAGGGAGCTGAGTACTGATGACTCTACAGGGAATGGAAGTTTTAAGTGGGGTGAGAAGAAGGAAGCAGGTGTGAATGAGAAGGGAGGATGCTAGGTATTCAGAGAGTAACGATCAAGACCCTGGCTATTACAGGAGAATAGGCAATAATTATAACTAAGTTTCTACTTTACTATCAGAGAATGATCTTTAAGCATAGTCTTTTGCTGCTCCTTTAGAAACTGAATGCTCTATTTTCTTCTCTCTTTCTTTGCTTGTAGAAAATTCCTTTAAAAAACTTAAGTAGACTTCCAATAAGATAGCTCATTAAATGACCCTTTGATACATCCCTTCTGCTCCAGATACATTACATGATAGATGAAGTGGAGAGGGATACAGGGGTGAGGGGGGATATATATGTATAGCCAGGTCAAAACAAGACAAGCATTTTCACAGACTGGAAAAATAACAAAACCCACAAAGCTATGATTGAGTTAAGCTATAGACTTAATGGGCTCTAAGTCCAAAAGTAAGCACAGGTGAACAGGAAGACAGGAAGACAGGTCCTGTGGAGTGAAAAGGACCAGAAATGCTTCTCAAGATATGGACTAGAGCCAGATTCACAGCTCTAGCTCAAACTAGGGACTTAAGAAAAGAAGCTGAGGGCTTCCCTGGTGGCGCAGTGGTTAAGAATCTGCCTGCCAATGCAGGGGACATGGTTTTGAGCCCTGGTCCAGGAAGATCCCACATACCGTGGAGCAACCAAGCCCGTGCGCCACAACTACTGAGCCTGCGCTCTAGAGCTCACGAGCCACAACTACTGAGCCCACGCACCACAACTACTGAAGTCCACCTGCCTAGAGCCCATGCTCCACAATAAGAGAAGCCACCGCAATGAGAAGGCCATGCACTGCAATGAAGAGTAGCCCCCACTCGCTGCAACTAGAGACAGCCCGCGTGCAGCAACAAAGACCCAACACAGCCAAAAAATAAATAAAATTTTTAAAAAATCAAAGAAAAGAAGCTGAACAAAAGCTACTGCCAAGCACAGACTGGGGCTGTAGCTTATTTGGAACCACAGACCGAAAGAGGTAAAAGGATACAAGTACAACCTTGCTCAACCAAGCTGTGCATTGGTTCATTAACTGGGTCAGAACAGAACAGGAAATCTGAAATACCATCTTATGAGACCTGACTCTGGAGTGGGTCCTTTGGCCAAAGTAAGGAAACCCCAAAACTACCAGATGGAATGAGCATAGAAGGAATGAAAGAAACAGAAAAGCCAGCAAAATTATTTTGGTACCCACGAATAGGAATTCCACATGTAAAGAAATGTTCATTTCATTTCACTGATTATCTGCTCTAATTTTTATAAATTTTTTTCATTTATATCTACTCTAATTTTTATTAATTTTTTCCTTCTGCTTCCTTTGCATTTAATTTGCCCTTCTTTTTCTAGTTTCCTAAGGTGGAAGCATAGGTTATTGATTTTAGATCTTTTTTCTTAACTAATACATGCATTCAATACTATAAATTTCCCTCTAAGCACTGCTTTCACTGCACCCCACAAATTTTGGCCAGTTGTATTTTCATTTAGTTCACACTATTTTAAAATTTCTCTTAAAAAAAATTTCTCTTGAAGTTCCTTCTTTGATCCATGTGTTGTTTAGAAGTGTGTTATTTAATCTCCAAGTGTTTGGGGATTTTCCAGCTATCTTTCTAATGTTGAATTTTAGTTTAATTCCATCATGATCTGGGAGCATACATAGTATAATTTTAATATTTAAAAAATTTTAAGGTGTGTTTTATGGCCCAGAGTGTGGTCCATCTTAGTGAATGTTCCACATGAGCTTAAGAAAAATTCTCCTGCTGTTGGATGAAGTAGTTTAGAGTTGGCAGTTATATCCAGTTGACTGATGGTGTCCTCACTCATGTTCTGCCTGCTAGATCTGTCCATTTCTGAAGAGTGTTGTAGTCTCCAACTATGATAATGGATTAATCTATTTCTTCTTGCAGTTTTATCAGTATCTGCCTCATGTTCTTTTGTTAGGTGCATACACATTAAGATTGCTGTGTCTTAAAATATTGACCCTTTCATCATTATGTAACACCCTTCTTTATCCCTTATAACTTTACTTTCTCTAAAGCCTGCTCTTTCTGAACTTAATAAAACTACTCCTGCTTTCATTTGATTAGTGTTAGCACGGTATATTTCTTCATCCCTTTACCTTTTATCTATGTGTGTCTTTTTATTTAAAGTGGGCTTCTTTTAGATAGCATAGAGTTGGGTGCTGCTTTTTTATTCACTCTGAAAATCTGTTTTCTAATTGGTATATTTAGACCATTGATGTTTAAATTGATTTTTGATATGATTGGATTAATAATCTACAATGTTTGTTACTATTTTCTATTTGTCGCCCTTGTTTATTGTTCCTATCTTTGTCTTCCACTCTATTTTTGTCTTTTTTGGTCCTAATTGAGCATATTATATGATTCCATTTTCTGTCTTTTCATAGCATATTAGTTATACTTCTTGTTTTTATTACTTTTTTTAGTGGCTATCCTTTTTTTTTTTTTTTTTGCGGTACGTGGGCCTCTCACTGTTGCGGCCTCTCCTGCTGCGGAGCACAGGCTCCGGACGCGCAGGCTCAGTGGCCATGGCTCACGGGCCTAGCCACTCCATGGCATGTGGGATCTTCCAGACCAGGGCACGAACCCGTGTCCCCTGCATCAGCAGGCGGACTCTCAACCACTGCACCACCAGGGAAGCCCATAGTGGCTATCCTTGAGTTTGCAAAATCCATTTGCAACTAATCCAACTTCCACTTTCAAATAACACTCTACTGCTCACAGGTAGTGCAGGTACCTAATAATAACAAAATAATCCTAACTCCTCTCTACTGTTACTTATACCATTGCTGTCATTAATTTCACTCAAACATAAGCATATGTGTGTATACACACATAAGCATATATGTGATAAATTGTTGATGTTATTTTGAACAAACTGTTACCTGCTATGTCAATTAAGAATAAGAAAAATGAAAGTGTTTATTTTACCTTCACTTATTCCTTTTCTTATGCTCTTACTTTCTTTATATAGATTAAAGTTTCTGACCTGTATCATTTTCCTTCTCTCTGAAGAACTTCATTTAAAATTTCTTGCAAGGCAGGTTTATTGACAACAAATTCTGTCAATTTTAGTTTGGGAAAGCCCTTATTTCTCCTTCACTTTTGTTTTTTTAAATTTATTTTTGGCTGTGTTGGGTCTTTGTTGCTGCATGAGGGCTTCCTCTAGTTGTGACGAGTGGGGGCTCTTCTTTGTTGCGGTGCGTGGGCTTCTTATTGCAGTGGCTTGTCTTTGTTGTGGAGCACGGGCTCTAGGCACGTGGGCTTCAGTAGTTGCGGCACTCAGGCTCAGTAATTGTGGCTTGTGGGCTCTAGAACATAGGCTCAGTAGTTGTGGCGCATGGGCTTATTTGCTCCATGGCATGTGGGATCTTCCCGGACCAGGGTTTGAACTCGTGTCCCCTGCATTGGCAGGCGGATTCTTAACCACTGCACCACCGGGGAAGTCCCTCTCCTTCACTTTTGAAGGTAATTTCATAGGCTACAGAATTCTAGGTTAGGGTCTTTTCTCTCTCAACACTTTAAATATTTCACTCCACTCTCTTCTTGCTTGTATGGTTTCTGAGGAGAAGTCAGATGTAATTCTTTTCTTTGCTCCTTTATTGGTAAGGTGTCTCCCCCCATCCCAGCTTCTTTCAGGATTCTTTATCTTTTTTAAAAAAATATTTAATTTAATTTATTTTATTTTTTGGCCATGCTGCGCCACATGTGGTATCTTAGTTCCCCGACCAGGGATCAAACCCATGCCCCTTGCATTGGAAGCGTGGAGTCTTAACCACTTGACCAGCAGTGAAGTCCAAGATTCTTTATCTTTGATTTTTTTCAGTTTAAATATCATATGCCTGTAGAGATGTGGATGGACCTAGAGTCTGTCATGCAGAGTGAAGTAAGCCAGAAAGAGAAAAACAAATATCGTATATTAACACGTATAAGTGGAATCTAGAAAAATGGTACAGATGAACCTATTTTCAGGGCAGGAATAGAGATGTAGACATAGAGAACAGACATGTGGATGGAGGGCGGGGAGGGGAGAGTGGGACAAATTGGGAGATTAGGATTGACATATATACACTACCATGTGTAAAATAGATAGCTATCAGGAACATGCTATAAACACAGGAAGCTCAGCTCAGTGCTCTATGACAACCTAGATGGGTGTGATGGGGGGTGGGTGGAGGTGGGAGGGAGGTCCAAGAGGGAGGAGATATAGGTATACATATAGCTGATTCACTTCATTGTACAAAAGAAACTAACACAACATCGTGAAGAAATTTTACTCCAATAAAAAATAAATTTTAAAAAGAAAGAAAAAAACCCCAAAAATATCATATGCCTAGGGACTTCCCTGGTGGTCCAGTGGTTAAGAATCTGCCTTCCAATGCAGGGAATGCTGGTTCAATCCCTGGTCGGGGAACTAAAATCCCACATGCCCCAGGGCAAATAAGCCCACGCACCACAAGGAAAAGATCCCGAGCACTGCAATTAAGACCCCACGAAGCCAAAAATAAATAAATAAATAAACAAATATGATATGCCTAAGTGTAGTGTTTTTTGTTTGTTTGTTGCTTGTTTGTTTTGTTTTTTGGCATTTATCCTGCTTTTGATATTCTCTGAGATTCCTGGATCTGTGGTTTGGTGTCTGACATCAATTTGGGGGAAATTCTCAGTCTTATTACTTCAGATATTTCTTCTGTTCCTTTCTCGTTCTTCTCCTTCTGGCATCCTGACTTCATGTATGGTACAACTTTGTAGGTGTCCCATAGTTCTTGGATATTCTGTTCCATATTTTCAGTCTTTTTTTCTGTTTGCATTTCTTTTTGGAGGTGTCTATTGATATATTCTCATGTTCAGAGATTATTTCCTCAGCCATGTCCTGTCTACTAATAAGCCCATCAAAGACATTCTCTATTTCTATTACTGTATTTTTAATCTCTAGCATTTCTTTTTAAATTTTTTCTTAGAATTTCCATCTCTCTGCTTATATTGCCCATCTATTCTTGCGTGCTGTCTACTTTACTCATTGGCGCCCTTAGCATATTAATCATCATTGTTTTAATATCATCGTGTGATAATTCTAACATCCCTGTCATATCTGAGTCTAGCTCTGGTGCTTGCTCTGTCTGTTCAAACTGTGTTTTTTGCCTTTGAGTACAACTTGTGATATTTTCTTGATAACTGGTCAGGATGTACTGGGTAAAAGAAACTGTAGTAAATAGCCTTTAGAAATGTAGTGATAACATGTTGGGGGAGGGGAAGCATTCTATAGTCCTGTGATTAGGTCTCAGCCCTTTTTTTGGCTGGGGCAGAAATAGTTCCCCAAACAGGGATTGAACCCATACCTTTGGCAGTGAAAGCACAGAGTCCTGACTACTGGGCCACCAGGGAAGTCCCAGGTCTCAGGCTTTGAGTGAACCTCTGCCTCTGGACTATGAGCTTCACAAGTGCTTCTCAGTTCTCCCTTAGGTGCTATAGGACGGCTTGAATGGGCTGGAGTTGGGAATTTCCCTTCCCTCACAGGTTAGAGCAGGCTGGAAGTTTGATACTTCCTTTCCTCCAGGTTGGTTAAGCTCTGTTAAAACCCCAACAGTTTAGGCTCTGGTCAAATAGTTTCTCCTCAGAGAAGGCCTTGTTAAGAGAACAGAATGCTCTGGTATATTTCTAAATGGTTCCTTTTCCCCTCCCCCGGGCCAGAAGTATGGGATTTTTCTCTAATATTCACTGCAAGAACGTGGTCAAGCTGCTGGAGGTAAAATTCACTAAAGTGTGGATACCTCTCTATGACTGGGTCCCACTGTACTTTTTTTCTTTCTTTACTTACTTACTAACGATTTATTACAAAGGACATTAAAGGGTAGGAATGAACAGCTAGATGGAAAGATACCCTAAGACGCGGTCGCGAGCACAGGAGTTTCTGTCCTGGGGAGTTCAGGGTCCACCACCCTCCCAGTATGTGGATATGTTCTTTTTCTTAAATTGACATATAGCTGACTTAAAATATTATATAAATTTCAGATGTACAACATGGTGATTCACAATTTTTAAAGGTTGTAGTTATTATAAAATATTGACTGTATTCCTTGTGCTGTACAATATATCCTTGTAGCTTATTTATTTTATATCAATACATAATAGTTTGTGAGGGACATATAGTTTTTAATCTCTCAGTCTTGTTCACACTGAACCTTACGGTGCAGATTTTCCTACGCTGGTACTAATTCCTGTAGAGGTTTCTGCTCTAGTAAGTGTTGTTGTTGTTGTTGTTGTTTTGGCTGCGTTGGGTCTTCGTTGCTGCACGTGGGCTTTCTCTAGTTGTGGTGAGTGGGGGCTACACTTCGTTGCAGTGCTCGGGCTTCTCATTGCCGTGGCTTCTCTTTTTGTGGACCATGGGCTCTAGGCGCAGAGGCTTCTGTAGTTGTGGCTCGTGGGCTCTAGAGTGCAGGCTCAGTAGTTGTGGTGCACGGGCTTAGTTGCTCCCCGGCATGTGGGATCTTCCTGGACCAGGGCTTGAACCCGTGTCCCCTGCCAATGGCAGGTGGATTCTTAACCACTGCGCCACCAGGGAAATCCTCTAGAAAGTTTTGATTCTCTGTATTCGCCTTTCTGCCTCTCCAGTTCTATGGGGTCACAGTTTGCCTTGTGATCTAGAAGAGTTGTTGATTTTCAGTTTGTTTAGCTTTTTTCCTTGTTGTTACAATGGAGTGACAACTTCCAAGCTCCTTGCATGCCAGACTGGAAACCAGAAGTCCAGTCTTCCTCTTTTTATATTTTTAATTTTCAATCAATCAAACAAGAAACATCACCTAGGGACTTCCCTGGTGGTCCAGTGGTTAAGACTCCACGCTTCCACTGCAGGGGCCATGGGTTCAGTCCCTGGTAGGGGAACGAAGACCCTGCATGCCCTGCAGTGCGGCCAAAAAATAATAAAAATTTTAAAAAAAGGAACATCACCTAATCGTTATGATGTTCCAAGCACTGTAGTAGATGTTGAGGCTGTGTCCTTGCTGCTGAAGGAAGTTGCAGACCAGAAGGAGATATAGACAGACAAACTGCAAAACTATGTGATAAAGGTCATGAAAGGGCAAGTACTGTAGTGCTGTAGGAGCACAAATTCTGGGATCGAGGGTTGGTTTCAGAGAAAGCTCCTCCCAAAAGGTAAGACTAGAATGACTCTTGACTAAAGTTAACAAAGATGGGGTGGGAAGTGTGATAGGTACCATATGCAAGGTAGATAACATTTGTGCCATGTGCAAAAAAGGACCATGTTGGGTTAGGAAACTGCATGAAGAATAAAATTGTTTGGAGCACAAGGTGAGAAGGAGGGAGAGAATGAGCCTAGATGTCACTAGGCTTTTGCTCTATGACATTAAGGACCATGTCCAGCAGGAAACAGATGGCTTGGCTCAAACTGGTGAGTGCGGAAGATTTAAGGGACTATTTACAAGGTGCCCTTAGAATCGAAAAATGTTTGGGGAAACCATCAGTGGGAAGAGTCATTATCACTCCTAAGCCTGATCACTTAAATGAAAGGAACAGTGACCAGAATAGAAAAGGGTGGCTCTATGGAGAGGGCTGCCTATCAGGAGCTCTATCTTAGGTAAAGGGACATGGATGAGGGTAAAGTACTCAACCTCAGTACTCTGGTAAGGAGAGAACCAGGGAATAAACACACTGATCTCTACACCTCTGATCTTCTGCCCATGCCCGCCATTGGTCAAACCTAATCGGGGTTTGGATAGCAAGAAAACCCACTGAATCATCCAAATCTGTCAGCCTCCTTGAGCAAGGATGGAAAGTGGATCTGGAGGAGCACATGGAAGATCTCCAACAAGTCACTGCACCCTCAGTACCTAACGCAATACCTGGCACAGAGAAGAGATTGAATGACTGAATGACGCTGGATAGGGAGTGGAAACCCCACCTTGCTGGTTTTTACTGACTCATGCTAACATGATTTTACTTCATAGTAGTGGGGAACAATCAGAGTATTTTAAGCAAAGGAGAGACAATTAGATTTGCATTTTAGAGACATCAATCTTGGTAACTGTGGAGAATAAACTGAAGGAGAGCAAACCTGGTAGCAGAGAGACCAGGTACAAGGCTGTTGCAGCAATCCAGGACAGAGATGACAGATGCTCTAAAGAATTGGAAACGAAAATACAAGGTGGGCTTAAGAACATTAAAGGGTGGAACTGGCAAGAACACATTGTGATTGACTGATAGGAGATAAGAAAATAGTATGGGATGGGGGTGCAGGATGGAAAGAGGATGACTACATTTCTTTTTTCTTTTTTTTTCCAATCTAACACAGTTTTAATTTTATTCACAGTGTATCTACTTTTTAAATATTTATTGGAGTATAATTGCTTTACAGTGTTGTATTAGTTTTTGCTGTGTAACAAAGTGAATCAGCTATATGTATACATATATCCCCTCCCTCTTGAGCCTCCCTCCCACCCTCCCTATCCCACCCCTCTAGGTGGTCACAAAGCACCGGGATGATCTCCCTGTGCTATGCAGCTGCTTCCCATTAGCTATCTATTTTATATTTGGTAGTGTGTATGCGTCAATGCTACTCTCTCACTTCATCCCAGCTTACCCTTCCCCCTCCCCATGACCTCAAGTCCATTCTCTATGTCTGTGTCTTTATTCCTGTCCTGCCCCTAGGTTCTTCAGAACCTTTTTTTTTTTGGATTCCATATCTATGTGTTAGCATACGGTATTTGTTTTTCTCTTTCTGACTTACTTCACTCTGTATGACAGACTCTAGGTCCATCCACCTCACAACAAATAACTCAATTTCGTTTCTTTTTATGGCTAATATTCCATTGTATATATGTGCCACATCTTCTTTATCCATTCATCTGTCGATGGGCATTTAGGTTGCTTCCATGTCCTGGCTATTGTAAATAGTGCTGCAATGAAAATTGTGGTACATGTCTCTTTTTGAATTATGCTTTTCTCAGGGTATATGCCCAGTAGTGTGATATCCGGGTTGTATGGTAGTTCTATTTTTAGTTTTTTAAGGAAACTCCATACTGTTCTCCATAGTGGCTGTATCAATTTTCATTCCCACCAACTGGGCAAAAGGGTTCCCTTTTCTCCACACCCTCTCCATCATTTATTGTTTGTAGATTTTTTGATGCTGGCCATTCTGACCGGTGTGAGGTGATACCTCATTGTAGTTTTGATTTGCATTTCTCTAATAACTAGTGATGTTGAGCATCTTTTCATGTGTTTGTTGGCAATCTGTATATTTTCTTTGGAGAAATGTCTATTTTGGTGTTCCGACCATTTTTGGATTGGGTTGTTTGGTTTTTTTTTTGATATTGAGCTGCATGAGCTGCTTGACTATATTTTTTAAAGACCTCTTGGGTGTTGGTGTGTCTGTGAGAAATCAGAGCTCAGTAGGCAAGTTGCTGTAGGCGTCTGAAGTTCGACAGACCTGGGCGGGAGGAAGGAATTGGATCAGATCCGGCAGAGACGTTGTACCCATGCTTTGTGTTCTGACTCCTGTTGTTTGTGTCCCCTGGGGTGGGGGAGGGGTACGAAAGGGTGTTAGGGCAGAGGGGGTTAGTTCTATGGCAGTTGAGAAGCCGTGAGCCAGAAGCTAGGATGGAGAGAAGAGAAGGAAAGGAAAGAACCTTCCCGAACGTTTACAATATCAGCAGAATGAGCTACCCAACCTACAGGGCGAGGAAGCCTTTTGTAGACCAGGTAGTAGTCGGGGTCCTTTTGGAGACAGCAGCGTCTGTGTGTCATGGGGAAAGTGTCGAGGTGGCAGAGACATAGATCACTCCATTTTTTTTAACTGGGGACAGGTGAAATGGAATATGTTTTATTTCGTGGGAGGCTCTGGAGTCAGAGGAGAAAAAGACCCTGAAGTGTGGAGGGAGGAGGAATTCCCCTGAGCACAGGATTCAGGGCTTGACTTTTCTGTGAATGGAGATGGAGACGCGTGGGGTGAGAGTCCTTTCATGATGTCCCCCTCCTTTCCCCACCACAGCCAATTCTCCCCCGCATGCACCGCTTGTCTTCCACGCCACCCTACCAGCGCCGGCTCCTGCAGAAAAGCCGCAGCTACATTCGCCTTCTCTGTGCTTGCTTCTCGGGCTTCAGCTGTGTCCTGCTGCTCTGCTTGTCCCCTTTACACTGGGTGCGGTTCACGGTGCTGAAGGACAGGCAGAGGCTCTTGGCGGGGCTCTGGACCGTGTGCCACCACGATCTCTGCTGGAACCACACACCGAAGGCACCCTGTGAGTGCTTTCCAGATCCCAGCCCCCTCCTTTGGTGGACCCACTCAGATCCTCCACAGCTCCGCGCTCTCCTTTCTCCTTCCCACAACCCTGCCCCTTCCTTCCCCCACTGATTCACAAGCGTGTAAGGACAGCTCCTCCAAACAGGGTACATGTGCCCAAGTTTGTCTCATCTAGGCTCCCCCAGTGACTTGAAAGCCAAAGCCCCTTTGTGATTGGAAGCTAATGCCTAGTGACCTTTGCACTCATGACTTCCCTCAGAAAAAGAAATATTAGTCATTTTACACCGTTATATGAAAGTTACTTCATAACATACATCTAAAGGTCATGGTTACAATTTCAACTTTTCCCTCGTTGTGGAGTAAATTATTTCTTTCCTTGTTAAAGGAATTCCCCATGTCAATGAGGAGATGGAAAGAGGGTCCTTACTGGTGCCTGTGAAGCCACCCACTTGGTGGCTCCTTGCTCTGACTGCATTGCATGTAATACAAGCCCTGATTCCATCTTCTTTTGTCCTTCATCCCTTCCCAAGACCCTGTCCAGCCTTCTTTCAGGGCAGGTCACCTCTGCTGCAGCCAAGCTTCTCTGGCAGACTACCTCCAATACTCTGGGTCCTTCTTCCTCATGTCGCCTTCATCATCCTCATCATTATTACGTGGCTCAGCATCTCTCTCACCAAAGGGCCAGGAGACAAAACCTACATAGATGAGGGTATATCCATCTTCTGTTTCATCTCAGGTGCAACATAATGAGGTTGGAAATGTTTGTCCCTGGAGTCCTTGTATTTCTTGCCCTGCTGGTGCCATTTCCCCTTCTTTTATCAAGTCATTCCCGGCCTCACATGAATACTGCTGTCACAGGACCCTTGTCTCTTCCCAAAGGGAGGAAAGCGTTCAATAAACTTTCACTCCTGACAGGGCTATTGCCTCTTAAAGAGGGGACCTTGAAGAGATTATGCTTAATCCAATGGAAACATCTCTAAGAGTTGTTATCTGAGGGACTAATGGGGAGATATTATAGGCTGGAGGCCCTTCTGGCACCCAGAAAATTACCATGTAGCTACTAGCTACCTGTTCTGTCCATCGTATCCATAGGCTCCACCTTGACAACTTCATTCCAGTCAAAGCAGAAGGCCTCTGCCAAATGGTCTTCCCACGACCACTGCCATGTAATAGGGCTCCGTGGCATGAGATAGCTGAGGATGACAGGAAGTGCAAAGACTGGGAAGAGGGTGGAGGCAGAATGAGGGCTATCGTGGGTAGTAATTGCTTTCATTCTGATCCCAGGCACCTGCCTATGCTTCTGCCTCATCTTATTCCTGATGCAAGTGAAACTGTACAGTAGGAAAGTCTCAGAGCCCCGTTTCCTACTAGTCTACTGCATCAATTGGTGGGGCAGTATCTTCTACATGATAGTTGGTGAGTTAAAGCTCCTGTTAGGTAGTGAAGGCACAGAAAAAGCAATTCTAGATGATTGGCCCTTCTCTCTCTCTCTTTTTCCCTTTCTTTTGGTTGTTTGTTTAGTATATTAGAATCTCATAATTTGGAAGTGTCCTGCAAGTGTCATTGTCATGTCAATGAGCATTCTAAAGGAAGTGCTTCCAATTTATCTAAAACATTTTTTCTATAATGATACCTGACCCTGAACAAACAGGAGAAAGTTTCAGGAAACAGAAGAAGAAGGCAAAGGTATAACTGAGCTATTCATAGTTCTTCTGTTCTTCCAGAAGACAGTTCCTTAATTCTCCTCTCCTTTTATCACATCAAATAAGCTTTCCACCTTTATGGATCTCCAGAATAAAGCAATAACATTGGAGTTTTGCCTGTGTAATACTTCTCCGATAATCTTTCTAAACCACATACTTATTTTTATTAACTACAACAGTGGTCTCTAAACCATTGCATCACACACTCTATTAGTAAGACACTTTGTAAGACTTATTTATAAAATATGTACATGTATTGCATTACTAATATAGTCATTACATTATAAAATATACTCAAAATAGAATTTAAAACATTATTTGCTAAAAATATAAAAAGAAATTATTATTTTCTTCCTGTGCCTCAATAAATTGGCTTGCATACCCCCCAGAAAACACTAGACTACAGAAAAGATGGGACCAGTGTTTTGAATTCCAAGCTCCTAAAGATAATGAACAGGATATTCAGAAATGTATTATTAATCAGATTACATTATAATTAAGCCAGTGTTACTCTTCAGGGGTGTTTGATGACTTAAGATTTTATCTATTACTCATCCACAATGCTGACCCTGACGTTTTCTTTTTCTCTAGGGTTCCTCTCTGGACTCAGTCACTTAAGTTCTCAGGTTTCTCTTCCAGATCAAAATCTCCTTGTGATCCCTATAACAAGGACAAGGATAGGAAATATAGCCACAGTAGAATTGAGTCTATCTGAGGCAAATGTAGGTGTTTCTCCATGGGTGAGAAACACGTAACAGAAAAACAGTTAAGTTCAGCGGCACAATCAAGGACCCAGACAGAGGCAGGGACTGAGACAGAGCCAGAGAGAGAGAGACAGGGCCAGAGATAGGAAGTGAGTCAGTAATACGGGATGAGTTAATAACTCAGGCAAGGTCAGCTACTGAGGTAGAACCAGTAGACACAGCAGAGCCAAGGCCTGAAGCAGAGAAAACAGTAGGTATTGTGAGTATGTCAAGCGATAGACCTGACGTTAATGAAAGGAAAATGACTGAAGACAGGGGTGATAAAGACAGATTCAGCTGAGATAAATGACGATAACAAGACAAAAAGATTAGTCTTAGATACCAGGTAGTAGAGGGCAGGAAAAAAAAAAGAAAAGCCTATGAGAGAGATTTCCCTTCAGGGCTGAAGACATTTGTTGAGTCTGTATGAAGAGGAGTAGGAGTATCAGAGGTAATTCTGAGATGACAGTATAATGACTGTTGAACCCTCCCCTAAATTATGCCTCATTCGCTGAATAGGTTGATATTACAGATGAAAGAGAGTCATTTGTATGGTTTAGGTCAAAGACACTAATAACCTACGAATCACAAATAAAGTGATGAAAAGCTAATTAAAAGAAGTTTCCAGGGCTTCCCTGGTGGTGCAGTGGTTGAGAGTCCGCCTGCCGATGCCGGGGACACGGGTTCGGGCCCTGGTCCGGGAAGATCCCACATGCCGCAGAGCGGCTGGGCCCGTGGGCCATGGCCGCTGGGCCTGCACGTCCGGAGCCTGTGCTCCACGGTGGGAGAGGCCACAGCAGTGAGAGGCCCGCATACCGCAAAAAAAAAAAAAAAAAAAAAAAGTTTCCATGTAGTGTTGTGTGCTGTGACTGGGAAAGGCTGCAAAAGGTGAGGTGCCCAATCCACTAAGCCTTTCCAGATTCCCATGACCACACAATGGAACATTTCAGCAGAATGGAAAGAGCACTGGGTTTGGAAATTCAGACTCTCATTTTGTGGCCTTACTCCCCTAAGGAGCTAGGCTGACTTTTGGCAAACATTTAACTTTCTTGGGCCTAAGCTCCTTCATTGACCAGCAAGGCTCTGAAATTTCTAGTGCTGACTGTTTTGGCCATATATGGTGAAAAATAGAGAAATTATTCCTGTTGGCCCATACAACCCCAGGTTACCTTAGTAGGTAACTTAGTCTAGTCAGAGTAATTAAATTCAGTTCTCTACCTCCAAGGCTACTTTTGGCAAGTCATTTATTTTTTATTCAGATAGCTCATTTAAAACATGTAGGTGATTCCCATGGTTTTCGACTATTTGCAGGAACTAGAAAGGAAGGAAAAAGGTAAAGGCAAAAGGAACAGACTCTCTGAAAGTGTGTGCCGTCTAGACTCAGGGAATTTCAGTGAGGGTTTAAACGGTTTTGCACAAGGGGTTGTGGCCTTTAAAACCAGAAGCTAGTTTTTTGGTTGGCAATATTGGTAGTTCACCATGAAAACCCACTCTTAACTCCTTAAATGTTCGGTATTTTACTATTTCTGCCTGCCTGTACCTCTTACTAGCTAAATTCTATGGTCCTTAATTTTATCATCTTTAAAAGTGGCCTCAACAAATAATATCATCCCCATTCCACATATTTTACTTTCTGGAACATTAGATAAGGGACCAGGATTGGGAATAAAGGATAGACAATGCAGGGCACATTAAAAGATATTACTCCCAGTAAATATGAATTAACAGATGTCCGTATTAAAGTACAGATTCTGTATGGGGATGGTTAATATTTTAGTCGTACCTTAATTTAGGTTACTTAAATTGATTAGATGATTATATAGCCAAATACTACTAAGCAGATGATTTGATAGTTGAGGGACAAGGGAAAAAAAAGGAAACCTGCCAAGGGAAGGTCTAGATGGGAGGGAGAATTTTGAGAGCTTGCAGGCAAGATGAAACCTGTAACCTCCATTTTCTCCTGGAGAGCAGGGACACTGAAATAGTAGAAACAAATGTGGGGGACTTCCCTGGTGGTCCAGTGGTTAAGAATCCACCTTCCAATGCAGGGGATGCAGGTTCGATTCCTGGTTGGGGAACTGAGATCCCACATGCCGCAGGGCAACTAAGCCTGCGTGCCACAACTACTGAGCCCGCGTGCTCTGGAACCCATGAACCACACTAGAGAGAAGCCCACATGCCACAGTAAAGATCCTGTATGCCACAACTAAGACCTGACTCAGCCAAATAAATAAATAATTTAAAAAAAGGAAACAAATGTGGAAGATTGATAAACACAAACTTTATCTCCTTATAATTTTGCTTAAAATCATGGCAGCATTAGATATTTGACTGGTTTGGAAACCTGTAACCTCCACTTTCTCTTATTCATAACCATCTTCCCATGCATCATCCAACCAGCAAAAATTTTAACAAAGATTTATTAAACATTAACAGGTAGTTCACTATGCAGTGGGGGGAAAAGGCATTAAGAGTAAAGGGTAAAATACAAGTTTCTGGAGCTCTAATAGCACACAAGAGGCACTGCACACCCAGTTCAGTCCAGGGGCTTGAAGGAAAGGTGCTCAGAGTTGCTAAAACATGAATGAGCTCATTCCTGAAAAAGACAAAAATGATGGCATAGACTTTATCTGGGAGAAAAAAAATCACTCAACAAGTCATTTGTGTGAACCTGACTGTTCTAAAGGTTTTGGGAAAAGGAATAATACTTTAGCAACACAGCAGCTTTAAATAAACTTGTTCTTAAAAAGTAAAAAGCAAAATAAAAACAAAACTTCCTCAGCCAGTTTTCTCCTTGGACTCTAGCTTCTTGTCATAAATGGATATTGCTCCAAAAAAGAAAGTCTTTCCATTTGTTTATAGTTTTCATTCATCAATGTCTTAGAGATTTCCAAGTACAGGTCTTTTACTTCCTTGGTTAGATTTACTCCTAGGAATTTTATTCTTTTTGATGCAATTGTAAATGGGATTGTTTTCTTAATTTCTCTTTCTGATAGTTTGTTGTTGGTGTTTAGAAACTCAACAACATTTCCATATATTAGTTTTGTATCCTGAAACTTTACTGAATTCATTTATGAGTTCTAATAGTTTTTTGGTAGTTTCATGTCATCTGCAAACAATGACAGTTTTACTTCTTCCTTTCCAATTTGGATTCCTTTTCTTTTTTTTTTAATTTCCTTTTTCTTATCTTATTGCTAGGACTAGGACTTCCTATGTTGAATAAAAGTGGTGAGAATGGGCATCCTTGTCTTGTTCCTGATCTTAGAGGAAATGCTTTCAGCTTTTGACCATTGAGTATGATGTTAGCAGCTTTATTCATAATAACACCAACCTGGAAACAATCTAAATGTCTTTCAGTGGGTGAATGGTTAAGATGTGCTATATAAATACCATGGAATATTACTCAGCAATGAAAAGGAATAAACTATTGATACACACAACAATTTGGATGGGTCTCAAGGGAAGTATGGAAAAAAAAAACCTAAAGAAAATTTACTCAGTGATTCCGTTTATATACCATCTTTGAAGTGCCAAATTTTAGAGATGGAGGAAAAATGAATGGTTGCCAAGGATTAGGGATGGAGGAAAGGAGCAAGATGAAATGGGGTTGTGGTTGTTAAGTGACAACAAATGGGATCCTTGTGTGGATTAAGCTGTTCTGTATATTGCCTGTGGTAGAGGATACATGAACCTAACTAAACATGTGGTAAAACTGAATAGAAGTAAATGCAGTAAAGCTTCTAGAAGAAATTATAAGAGAATAACTCCATGAGATCAGGATAAGCAAAGATTTCTTAAACAGAGCACACATCACATAAAAATAACACTAATCACAAAAGAAAAAATTATACATTGTATTTCATTACAATTAAGAACGGGGCTTCCCTGGTGGTGCATTGATTAAGAATCTGCCTGTCCAGAAGACCTAAATAGACATTTCTCCAAAGAAGGTATACAGACTGCCAACAAACACATGAAAGAATGCTCAACATCATTAATCATTAGAGAAATGCAAATCAAAACTACAATGAGATATCATCTCACACCAGTCAGAATGGCCATCATCAAAAAATATAGAAACAATAAATGCTGGAGAGGGTGTGGACAAAAGGGAACACTCTTGCACTGCTGGTGGGAATGTGAATTGGTACAGCCACTATGGAGAACAGTATGGAGGTTCCTTAAAAAACTACAAATAGAACTACCATATGACCCAGCAATCCCACTACTGGGCATATACCCTGAGAAAACCATAATTCAAAAAGAATCATGTACCAAAATGTTCATTGCAGCTCTATTTACAACAGCCTGGAGATGGAAACAACCTAACTGTCCATCATTGGATGAATGGATAAAGAAGATGTGGCACATATATACAATGGAATATTACTCAGCCATAAAAAGAAACGAAATTGAGCTATTTGTAATGAGGTGGATGGACCTAGAGTCTGTCATACCGAGTGAAGTAAGTCAGAAAGAGAAAGACAAATACCGTATGCTAACACATATATACGGAATTTAAGGGAAAAAAATGTCATGAAGAACCTAGGGGTAAGACAGGAATAAAGACACAGACCTACTAGAGAATGGACTTGAGGATATGGGGAGGGGGAAGGGTAAGCTGTGACAAAGCGAGAGAGTGGCATGGACGTATATACACTACCAAATGTAAGGTAGATAGCTAGTGGGAAGCAGCCGCATAGCACAGAGAGATCAGCTCAATGCTTTGTGACCACCTAGAGGGGTGGGATAGGGAGGGTAGGAGGGAGAGAGATGCAAGAGGGAAGAGATATGGGAACATATGTATATGTATAACTGATTCACTTTGTTATAAAGCAGAAACTAACACACCATTGTAAAGCAATTATACTCCAATAAAGATGTAGAAAAAAAAATAGAATCTGCCTGTCAATGCAGGGGACATGGGTTCAAGCCCTCGTCCAGGAAGATCCCACATGCTGTGGAGCAACTAAGCCCATGCGGTGCAACTACTGAGCCTGCACTCTAGAACCTGCGAGCCACAACTACCAAGCTCACGTGTCACAACTACTGAAGCCTGTGTGCCTAGAGCCCATGCTCTACAACAAGAGAAGCCGCAATGAGAAGCATGTGCATTGCAATGAAGAGTAGCCCCTGCTCATCACAACTAGAGAAAGCGCACGCACAGCAATGAAGACCCAACGCAGCCAAAAATAAAATAACTTTATTAAAAAAGTAAAATAAAATTAAGAATGTCTGTTCATCAAAAGATACCATTAGGAAGGTGAAAAGCCAAGTCATGACTAGAAGAAGATACCTGAGAAAGAACTTGAACTATAATGAAGGAGATTGGTTTGTAATTTTTTCTGTATGTTCTGTCCTCTGACTGAGTAATCCTATTTCTAGGATTTATTCTCAACAGAAATGCCTGTGTCTTTTCACTAAAATTTATGTACAAGAATGTTTATAGCAGTTCTGCTCATAATAGCTGAAAACCAGACACAACCCAAGTGTCCAACCCAAGTGTCCAAGAGAAGAGTGGATAAATATATTGTAGTATATTCATACAGATGGAACATTATAAAGCAGTTAAAAAGTAAGGACCACTGATACATGCAACAAAATGGATAAATCTCACAGACACTATGTTGAGCAATAGAAGACAGACACAAAAGATTACTTAGGTATGATTACATTATATGAAGTTGAAAAACAATCAAATGAGTCAGTGGTGATAGAAGTAAGATGGCTGGTTACATTTTGCAAAGGTACAGTAATAATGGGGCCACTGGAAATGTACTATATTGTTATCTTGCTGGTGATTATATGTGTGCATTCATATGTATAATTCATCAGACTAATAAGTGAGCTCATCAAGGTTACAGAATGCAAGATCAATATACAAAAATCAAGTGTATTTCTATACACTAGCAATGGACATTATGAAAGTGAAATTTAAAAAAAACTTCTATTTACAATAGCATCAAAAAGAAAATAAATATTTAGATATAAATTTAACAAAACAAGTACAATACTTGTATGCTGAAAACGACAAAACATCATTAAAGAAATTAAAGAACATCTAAATAAATGCAAGGACATCCCATGTTTGTGGATCGAAAGACTTACTATCAGTCTTTAGACTGATGGCAGTCTTTGCCAAATTGATCTACAGACTTGTAATCCCTATCAAAAGACTGGCTTGCTTTTTCTGCAGAAATGTAAAGTTGATTCTAAAATTCATATGGAAATATAAGGTACCTAGAACAGCCAAAATCAACTTGAAAAAGACAAATAAGATAGGAGGACTCACTGTTTCTAATTTCAAATCTTGCTAAGAAGTTACAGTAATCAAGACGGTACTGGCAGAAGAAAAGACATATAGATCAATAGAATAGGACCCAGAGTCCAAAATAAATCCATATATATTATATCATGAAAAAAAACCTCAAAGTGTATCATAGACCTAAATATAAGAAGTAAAACTCTCAGAACACATAAGAATAGATCTTTGAGACTTTGAGTTAGGCAATGGTTTCTTAGATATGACACCAAAAGCACAGTGACATAAGAAAAAAGAAATTGGACTACATCTAAATTAACAACTTTTATGTTGCAAACAGTACCATCAAGAAAGTAAAAAGAGGGACTTCCCTGGTGGTCCAGTGGGTAAGACTCCGTGCTCCCACTGCAGGGGGCCCGGGTTTGATCCCTGGTCGGGGAACTAGATCCCACATGCATGCCGCAACTAAGAAGACCGCGTGCTGCCACTAAAGATCCTGCATGCCGCAACTAAGACCCGGCACAGCCTAAATAAATAAATAAATATTTTTTAAAAATTATTTGAAGAAAAGAAAGTAAAAAGACAATCCACATAATTACAAATGGGTCACTGAAAATGAAACCCAAATAGCTCCTGAACACGTTAAAAATGTTCAACCTCATTAACACTGCACTACCATTTTTCATCCGTCAGGCAAATGCTAAAAATTTTGATAGCACATGTAAACTGGTACTACCTCTGTGGAGGGCAATTTTGCAGTAAGAATCAAAATGTTTAAAATATACTTCTTTTTTTTTTTTTGACCCAGCAATTCAATTTCTAGGAATTTAATTCTGCAGATATACTCACACATAAGGACAGTGATTTCATATGCAGTCATTCACTATATTTTTATTGGTAAAAATAAATCAGTAAACAAATATCTATCAGAGAGACTGAATAAATAACTGTTCATTCAGTCAGTAGAATACCATTGAGCTGTTAAAGAGAATGAGGAAGCTGTTTATGAATTGAGGGAATATTGTCCAGGATAAAAATTTTTTTAAGATGGAGAAAAATTGTATGGTAAATTATTATATATGTAGAATTATATGAGTATATATATAACATTTATATACACATATCTATAAAGCAATTAGATATAAATATATAAATGAGTTTTTAAGGTAAAAAAGAATTATACATATATAATAAATTATATCTATACATTTTAAAGATGAAGAATAAATTGTATATGTAAAACAAATTATATATACAGTAAAATCTTCGGTTGAAAAATAGAAGTGGTAAAAAAAATCAAGCCTATCCCCTTATCTCAGACTCTGTTCTCTCCAATTCATACTGCATACCACTAGGTTAAATTCCTAAAATTCCAGGCTTCATCAGTTTATTAAAATATAAAACTCCAATTCAGTAGATTCTGGGTGATCTGAGGTTCTGCAATTCTAACAGCTGCTAGGTGATACTTTTGTTACTGGTTCATGGACCACCATTTGAGAAGCAAGGCGCTAGGACCCACAGACTTCGACTTCACACGACATTTGCCATTTGAAACTTTGTTTTATAGTGTGTGAATATCTTGCCTACTCAAATGCATTTTACATTCCAAGAGAGCTTTCAGCAACACTTGCACGGCTGATTATTTTTTCCTTCTCAAAACATTTTTCCCTCCTGCTTGTCATTACAGTTCTCAAGTTTCGCTTGTATCTCAATGGCCTCACCTTTCAGTCTTTGCATAGTATGTGCTTAATAAATAAATAAATCTTCTATGCAGATCCATTACTTACTCTTGCGTATTAATGTAAACACCATGCCCTAGCTCCTGAATGGGGTTAGAGAGCCTTTCTCAGACTTGCCCACCCACACAACAAGAGTTCACAGATTGTGTAGTTAGGACAACAGCCATGCAAGTGAAGGCTTGGTGATAAAGCCAGGGACCCAGAGACTCCAGATCATATACTAACTGATTAGATTATCAAATATAATTTTGCTTTGGTTTGAGGGTTTAGAGCTGGTCACATTTTATTTATTTATTAATTATGTATTTTGTGAATATTATTTATTTTTTTTTGCAGCAGGTTCTTATTAGTTATCCATTTTGTACATATTAGTGTATATATGTCCATCCCAATCTCCCAATTCATCACACCACCCCCACCCCCCACCCCACCACTT
The DNA here is from genome assembly GCF_003676395.1 of Aethalodelphis obliquidens. Classification (NCBI taxonomy): domain Eukaryota; kingdom Metazoa; phylum Chordata; class Mammalia; order Artiodactyla; family Delphinidae; genus Aethalodelphis; species Aethalodelphis obliquidens. The sequence continues at coordinate 18,751,458 of NW_020837970.1, forward strand.
TCCCCACTTGGGAGTTGGTCACATTTTAAAACAAAGTATTTGTTAGGCTGAACCTCACGTTTTTTATGCATGGATAGTTAGGGTATTTTCAGCCGCATGTAATAAGGCCTAACTCACTCAGGCTCAAACAATATGGGTTTTTATGATCTCACAAAACAGAAAATCCACTGGTTAGAATGTCTCCAGGTAGGGTGCAACCACCTGCCGGCCCGATGTCTATGCTACCCTTTCAGCTCTGCCCTCCTCGGTCTGTTGGGTGACTCAAATCGCTTCCCTCCAGTGGCTTCCCTCTTGGTTACATGATGGCTGCCAGCAGCGGTAGTGGTGATACGAATCTTTACTCACACGTGGAGAGAGAAAGGACCTACTCACTTACTATGGAACCTAAGTCTTTCCCTTCAGTTTGTGGGGATCAGTTTTGGTTCACCCCCAGACCAATAAGAGTCACCATGAGAATACTGTGTGCTCACTGCCTTAAGCCTGGCTCTGGAGCAAATAGCTAACACAGACGTGGGGGTGGGATTACTAAATTTGCCCTAGTCAAAATAAAGCTCCTAGGACTAGGGATTAGGTCAGCTCCAAAGATACATATAGAATTCATGGGGGAGAAGGGGATAGTTGAATAAAAATCAAGGTTACTTAGGAAGGAGAAGGGGGGAATTCTGAAATTATAAATTATGTTTATATAATATAATTATATTTTTATATTAATTGTAATAGTATCATAGCTTTTATAATAAAGTTTTTACTTGTTCTTTACACAGCTAGCCTGTGTAAAATAAATAATGTATACACTCATTTATTTGATAGTAAAACCTTAATTATAAGTGTCAAGAGGTAAGAGCTCAACTGATTCTGGACACGGAGTTAATTTAGGGAAAAGTATCATTAAGCCCAGGATCCTGGGTTCTACTGTTGAGCTCAGCAGATCTTCTGCCTCTTTCCCTATTTATATTAATATAGCCCCAAATTATGTGAACTGATACCTATGCCCAATTGATTGTTCATATATGGAGAATTCCCGTTTCTCTGCATAAACCTGAGTTGAGTTTTCTGAAGTTTAAAACAGAAGTTAAAACCCGTCTTCATTCTCCTCTGCTTAGGTATCATGCTATGAAGGACTTGTTTATACAATAGACTTTATACTGGAGGTATTCAAGCAGAAGCTGTATGAATGTTATTGATGGGATTGGTGCATCTGATCAAAGGCTGGACCAGAGAATACTTGTTAGGCATGGATGATCAAGAGAATTAACTGTGTAGTTTTTAACCAATACAAATCCCATAACCTGACCATACTGAATCAGAATCTCTGGAAATGGAGCCCAAGATATGCATCTCTAAGAAGCACTACATACATATATATATATATATATATATATATATATATTTTTTTTTTTTTTT
>NW_020837970.1:18752961-18785976 GCF_003676395.1 Aethalodelphis obliquidens
GAACCCGCGTCCCCTGCATCGGCAGGCGGACTCCCAACCACTGCGCCACCGGGGAAGCCCTACTTATAATTTTTTATAGCCAATCTATCACGAGTTCCCGGGCAAGTATTTAAGAACCCCTGGGTCAGATTTTTTTTTAAAGACTGGCTTAAATTTACAAGTTAATAATCTATCACAGTGGAAAGGCCATTGCACTAGAAATTAGGCAATTGCAGTTCTAGTGCCAGCTCTGCTATTGGTCGTTTTGGTAACGGGCAAGTCAGTTTACTCTGTTGAACCTCTGTTTCTCTTTCTGAAGAATAAGGGACTTCTAAAGTCCCTATCAGCTCTACACCCAGTCAATGCTACTTGTCTGGACATTCTGAGGAACCAAGAGCATATTGTAAATATTCTAATTCCCAATACTCTCTGCTGTTTAAGAGAAATTATGCATATGAAGATTATGCATGACCCCATCGTAGAAGAAAGGTTCTATCTAGATGAGGTCCATAGAACTCTTAGGAGTGCTATTATTGTTATGGTAACGTTGAACAAATCTCTCTGGAAAAAGTGGTGACAAAATGCCATAAATACTTGGAGAAAAGCCTCTTTGTTTACCACCGGTAAACAAGGATGCCTGCAACTACCACCTGAAATTGTTTTGGCTCTGACTCCAGGACCAAACCTTCTGGCCTTTAACTGTTTGGTAGAATGTTACAGATCACACCATACTTAGGCCAGATTTTTTTTTTTTTTTTTTTTTGCGGTACGCGGGTCTCTCACTGTCGTGGCCTCTCCGGTTGCGGAGCACAGGCTCCGGACGCTCAAGCTCAGCGGCCATGGCCCACGGGCCCAGCCGCTCCGCGGCACGGGATCTTCCCAGACCGGGGCACAAACCCGCGTCCCACTGCTAGGCCAGTTTTTTAAGAGTATAAAATGAGGTTTTAAAAATAACTAATTGTGGGCTTCCCTGGTGGCGCAGTGGTTGAGAGTCCGCCTGCCGACGCGGGTTTGTGCCCCGGTCTGGGAAGATCCCACGTGCCGCGGATTGGCTGGGCCCGTGGGCCATGGCCGCTGGGCCTGCGCGTCCGGAGCCTGTGCTCCGCAGCGGGAGAGGCCACAGGAGTGAAGGGCCCGCGTACCGAAAAAAAAAAACAAAAAACAACTAATTGTTATAGGAAGATTTTTCTTAGAGTGTTTCACAGTTCCATACACTTACTGCCCGATGTCCTGGCTCCATTCCTTCCCAGCGCCTGTCAGTCTCTCTTTTGCCTAGTTTTCCCCAAAGAAGCCTGATACATCTTCTTAATCCCTTGCTATTTCTATGCACACTTCTGATTTCAGCTCTTTTCCTCAGTTGCCCTGGGCAGATAAGTATGTAAAGGTGGCTCTCTTGCCTTGGCTCAGGGAACATGGTCTTTGAAGCCTAGTCCTCCTAAGTCTGTAAGGCTCACAATTCCACCGTAGCCCAGATCTCTACAGAGATTTGGGTCCATCATTTATTTAAAATTCTCCTATGATCCCATTTCCTTCTGGTTATCTTGCTCTAACTCACTCATACCTAGTTTGTTTCCCTCTCCAGCCCATGCCCTCTTCTCTCTTCCCAGCCTCCACAGATAAATTCAGCTTCTTTGACCCCTCCTTCTACAATTCTTCAGTCACACTCCTGACTAGGATGTTTTCATTTTAAAACTCTATTTACACTGAATAATAAATAGCTAATGTTTATTAAATACTTACTATGTGTCAGGCAATGTAATAAACAGTTTACATGTAATATCTCGATCTTTCCACACTTCAAGAAGTAAATCCTACCAGTGCCTCCATTTTACAGATGAGACCCAGAAAGATTAATTGACTTACGTAAAATCACATAGCTATGGGACTTCCCCGGTGGTCCAGTAGGTAAGACTCAGTGCTCCCAATGCAGGGGGCCCGGGATCGATCCCTGGTCGGGGAGCTAGATCTCGCACGCATACCTCAGCAAAGAAGCCCCCGTGCCGCAACTAGAGATCCCACCTGCCGCAACTGAGACCTGGTGCAGCCTAAATAAATAAATATTAAAAAAAAAAAAAAAAGCAGAGCTAGTTAGGTGGCAACCCAGAATTTGAAACAAACACTTTGACTCCAGAGCTTCTACTATATTGCCTCCCATAAGAGCAAAGATTAAAGGTAAAAAGCAGTAGATTAAGAAGAAAGAGGTGAGAGTCTTAAGTTTTTCTTTTTTTTTGCCACTAACTAGTTAGTAGTATTACCATGGGCAAATCACAATCTTTCTAATTTTCTTATTCATAAAGTAAAGAGATTGAAGTAGAGATAACTAGTATCTCATTTCATAGTATTCTGTGGTCCTATGGTGTGAAAAACATATTTTAAGATTTTTTTTCTGACATGATGGGCTTTGGAATTTCACCCTCCTCTCCCATATTTTCATATTTATTCCAGCACTGGCTTACATAATAACAATGAAATACAGGTATATGTTCTATTTCTGTAAAGCAAAATGAATAAAACTTTAGAAAATTTCACATCTCATCCCTATTTATCTGACATTTTTAGATCTGATTTCTCAGTGATGGCATAAGATATTTAAACATGGAAAATGATTGCAGTTTTGCCCAGGAAATCAGTGTTTATTTGGTAGATACCATATAGTTTCCACAGCTGTAACAATTGTTTATTACATGGTGATCTCTGAAAGAGCAATCTATTCCATTAGCATTTTTTTCTGATTCCATGTTCCTATTTATTTCTTGAATTCGTTTTTCCTTATACTTATCACCCTAACTCCATTTACTTTTAGGTTGAGTTAGGAATTTTAACGAAGCCAAAACTAAAACTTCTTATTCCTTTAAGCTGAAATATGTTAAGAGGATCACCAAGGTCGGGGTGGGGTGGGGGAGAGAGAGAGAGAGAGAGCAGGCAGGGATAAAAGAGTAAAGCCCTTTTGCAAATAGGCATCCTTACACAAACTGAGAGCAGGTCCTTCAATCTCTGTGAGTCTTCAATCCTATAAGAATTGAAGTGTATTTGCTTGCTACTTTTTTCGTTCTTTGGAAAACCTTTTAACTACCATTATAGTTATTTTGGCATTTTGCATCTTCTTGTTTTGGAGAAGTCAGTAGTAAAGGGGAAATTAAATTTAAAAAATTACCAGTTAAGCATACCTATTGTAGAAGTATAAGAAAATATAGGTAAATAAGAAAAGAAAAATCTCTTTAACTGAAATGAGAGGGTTGCACAACTCTGTAAATGTATTTAAAAACATTTGATTGTACATTTAAAATGGGTGGATCTTATGATTAATAAATGAAACTTAATAAAGTTTTAGAAATTCCCTTAACTCGCTCATACAAATGCACATACACAACCTAGGACCATCCTTTAACACTGCTTTGCAGCTGCCTTTTCTTCCCTGTTTAACCGCACAGTATGACCATCTTTCCAGATCAATTCATAGTTTTCTATCATATAGTTTTGTTTTTGTTTTTTTAAAAAATAAATTTATTTATTTATTTGGCTGCGTTGGGTCTTCGTTGCTGCGTGTGGGCTTTTCTCTAGTTGCAGCGAGTGTCGTTTTGGTGCACGGGCTTAGTTGCGGTAGCTTCTCTTGTTGTGGAGTATGGGCTGTAGGCATGTGGGCTTCAGTAGTTGTGGCTCGTGGGCTCTAGAGCGCAGGCTCAGTAGTTGTGGCACACGGGCTTAGTTGCTCCGTGGCATGTGGGATCTTCCCGGACCAGGGCTCGAACCCGTGTGCCCTGCATTGGCAGGCGGATTCTTAACCACTGTGCCACCAGGGAAGTCCCTATCATATAGTTTTAAATGGTAGCATAGTTTTCAATTTTTGTATTATATTATATTATAATTTGTTTAACCAATCATTCCTTGAACATTTTGCAGCCAGATTCGGGTACAAATTTCCTTAGGTTAAGTTGCTAGAAGAATTATATGCTCATTTTAAGATTTTTCATACTTATAAATTGCCCTCTAGAAAAGCTGTACTCCTACAAAGTGTCATTCTATCCCTCTTTCTCTCCCATCAAATCAGTATTAGCATTTTATAAAATCTCTACCATTCTGACAGGTGAAAATGAAATATTTGTATTAATTTCCATTTCAATTACTAATAAAGTTAACCTTTTGGGATCATTTATTGGACATTTGTATTTCAGCTTATGTCTTAGTCCATCCCTCAAACACACTAGTATGTGTATATATGAATGTTTCTTATTAATTCATGTGAGATTTGTATACATTAAAGATAAGTAACACTGGGACTTCCCTGTTGGTACAGTGCAGGGGTCCCCAACCCCGGGGCCATGGACCTACTGGTCTGTGGCCTGTTAGGAACCAGGCTGCACAGCAGGAGGTGAGCAGCGGGAGAGTGAGCAAAGCTTCATCTACTGCTCCCCATCGCTCCCCATCGCTCCCCATAGCTTGCATTACCGCCTGAACCGTCCCCCTCACCCCCCGCCCCCATTCGTGGAAAAATTGTCTTCCACAAAACCAGTCCCTGGTGCCAAAAAGGTTGTGGACCTCTGGTCCAGTGGGTAAGACTCCATGCTCCCAATGCAGGGGGCCTGGGTTCAATCCCTGGTTGGGAAACTAGATCCCGCATGCATGCCACAACTCAGAGTCTACATGCCGCAACTAAAGATCCCACGTGCTGCAACTAAGACCCAGTGCAGCCTAAAAAAATATAATAATAAATAAATAAATTTTTAAGAAGATAAATAACTCTCTGTTATGTATGTCAAATATTTTTCCCAGTATGTCTTTGTTTTTTATTTATGATGTTGCTTTTACAGAAGGAAGTTTCAAATTATGTAGTCAAAACTATTAATCTTTTGCTTTATAGATATTGTTGTTGGTACTACCCTTCTAAGGCTTTTCTTACTCTCAGATGATTAAATATTCACCAATATTTCTTCTACTAATAATGTTTTCTTTCCTTATACTTAAATATTTATCTGGATTTAATTTTGATATATGACATAGGGTAAAGATCTAATTTGAAAGATTAGAAAGAATGAATGAGGAAACAAGTTAGATCTTTACTTTATTTGTTGTATGCCTTCTAAGTATTGAAAACTTTGTTATATATGTAGTTTGTAGTAATAAACATGACAAGAATAGTCTCTGACCAACTATGTAATTTACAAACTCAGAGAGAAGAAAGATATTATACGAGTTTGATGAATGCTATGAAAAAGTGCTAAGTTCTAAGGTAGTGTATAGTAGGTAGGCTAACCAATTATTCTGGCACCTATTGAACAGCTGATCATGGAAAGGTAGATATTTTCGTTGGAATGAAGGAAAGTTCAATTTAAAACAACAACAACAAACATTTATTATCTCAGAGTATCTGTGGGTCAAAATCTGGGTGTGGCTTAGCTGGGTCCTTGGTCTCAGGATCTCTTACAAGGATTAAACAAGGTGTTGGCCTTGAAACAGGGCTGCAGTCTCACCTGAATGCTTCACTGCAGAAAGATTCACCTCCAAGCTTTGCTCTGGTGATTGCTGGCAGGATTTAACTCCTCCTCAGCTTTTGAACCAAAGCTTTCAGTTCTTAATTAAGGATTCAATTCCCTACAGGCTGTGGGTTGGAGACTTCCCTCAGTTCGTTGGCATATAGGCCAGGAGAATTCAGTCTTACCCTGGAATGGGTAATTTAGCTTTGATACACTGATTTGTAAAGAATGTCTATGTGAAGTAAAAATTAGCGTAGCATTCATGTTCTTAGTTCTAGATTGAGGACTAAAATGAATGTGTATACACTATGAATTTTGTGGTTGGTATACATTTCTGGCCTTTATATAAATTAATACGAGTGATTTAAGATTCTTAGAGTATTAATTACATTTTTCAAATAACAAACTTAATTCTGTACAGGATAGGAATGTCAGGAAACATTGACGAAGATTAGAGTGGGATGAAGTTGAAATAATTTATAAACTTGAGTTTCTCTTTCAACCACATTATGGTTATAGTTTCAAGTTGTTTTCCATTTTCTCCTTCCCTTCCCATCACACAGACTGTATTGTGAATACACTCCCCTGGAGTTACGTAACGTGGCAACCCTGAGCTGAGCCACACAGTACACACACAAGAATATACACAATTATTTTATTTTTTAATCTGATTCTGTGGGTTTTATTTTTAACTCAGGAAATTTAATTTTTATATTATATTTATTCTTTGGTAGATATTTATCACAATTCTGAAACTAGAATTTGACTGTCAATCTTAGACTTTGAAAGCAATAGCCTTAGCTAAGTGCATATGTTCTCAACATGGGCAATATTGCCTCCAAGGGGGCAAAAACTGGTTCTTGGGTGTGTGTGTGTGTGAAAAAAAAAAGTACTCTTTATGGGACTTCCCTGGTGGCACAGTGGTTAAGAATCTGCCTGCCAATGCAGGGGACACAGGTTCAATCCCTGGTCCAGGAAGATCCCACTGCCGCGGAGCAACTAAGCCTGTGTGCCACAACTACTGAGCCTGTATTCTAGAGCCCGCGAACCACAACTACTGAGCCTGTGTGCCACAACTACTGAACCTGCGTGCCTAGAGCCTATGCTCCACAGCAAGAGAAGCCACTGCAATGAGAAGCTTGCGCACCACAACAAAGAGTAGCCCCCGCTCACCACAACTAGAGAAAGCCTGTGGGCAGCAACGAAGACCCAACGCAGCCAAAAATAAATAAATTTTTTTTAAAAATTAAAAAAAACACAGGCATATAAGAAGAGCACAGCAACATTTTTCAACAATTTGACAAATGAATAATGGTTTGTACTCTTCAAAGGGCAACTGCTTTAAAATTGACTAATTATCTGTGTATATTCTCAGGTCTAAAACAAAACATTGTACATATCCTGTGTTCAATAATGTTAATGTAACGAGTCCGTTCCATTAAGTCAGGTAATCCTTACAATCCACTGAGGAAAATGCTATTTTTCTTCTTTTTTTTTTTTTTTTTTTAAGATGGGAAGACAGACTCTCTTAAGAGGTTAAGTAACTTGCCTTAGGTCATATACTTAATTAGGGGGCTTCTAGCTCTGGAGCCTATGGGGCTGACTGCCACACAATAGTGCCTCTCACAGTTAGCTTAGTAATATTCACTTTTTCAAAACATCCCTCTGTTTGACCCTTTCTACCTGCAACCTCCCACATCCAATCACCTAGAAGAAAAAAAAGACTCATAGCTCATATATGCAGTTTGTTATCATTCACAGAAAATGTGTCTGCATATACCTCGCTTTGCTTTATGTAAAAATATACTAATCAATAACTTATAACTATACCATTTTAATAATATTTAGAGACAATGTAATGATTATAGTTATTTTTATTGACCTTTCAAACTCTTTAAAATGGGATCTCTGTTCAGTGCTTTGGAATTTGAGTACGTCAAAACATGCATCCAACAGGCTAAATTATCTTTTCATGAAAGCAAAATGTGAAGCAATTCTTATAAAGAATTCTTATAAAGAATTCTGGACTGTACAAGAAGTCATATATCACAAGCCCTCCATTATTACTATTACATTATTACTTCTAACTATGAGGGTATAGTTAGAAGACAGAATTGAAAAACCGGTTCTTGCCACATTACAAAATAACTATAAAGAGTGGCATCTGGTTCCTGGAACTGGAAGAGGTGACTATGCTTTTTAAATCATGGTATTGTCTCAAACAAAACAAATAGAAAAAAATAAGAGAGAAACAAAAAAAGAAGAAAAAGAAAAAAGAAAAACCTTTTCATTTCTGAATGCTTTGGGGCTAGGTGGCCCTGTCAGATGCTGCTGTTTCTGTGTTCCCTTGGTTACTGCAATCTTCAGGCCCTTAAGGCTTTTCCATTTTGTTCCTTGCTACAGTCTTTCACTAATTCATAAACAGGCTGCATTGTATCAGTTGTGTCCAATGTGTTGAATTCCAACATCAATCCTCTCTGGCCATGAACTATTCAAAGCTGGGGGACCACTGAGGATGTGAGAGGTGAGCTGGGCATTTGCACTAGAGAAACCCTAGATAAGGGGTGTGGTGGGGAACATGCACATAAGGTCCCCTCCTCCTCTTCCACACAACCTTCAAGTTTTCATGGTGACCTAGAAGAATTAACAGGTAAGAACACTAATGTTGATATAATGTCAGCAAGATTCAATCAACACTGAGGTAAGAAGACAGTGTCTATTGGTTTATAGCTTTAGGTTTCTATTAATTCATTCCAACATTATCAAAAGCTTGGAAGTGTGTTGGCAATGGGAGATACATAGACAACTCATGTTCTAGGCATCAAGTGATGAGTGTGCAATGGCTTAGAAAACAGTAGTCTTGAAGTGTATGTATTAACTGGGGGTAAAGAATGATTGGGAAGGATGTCAGGCAGAGGGAATAGCAGATGCAAAAGCACGGAGGTATGAGAAACTCCAGCATATAATGCTTTCTTAGAACACCTCAGTTTAGTGACTTGTGTCTCTTGTAAACTCCTTAGCACGTACCATCTGTGTCATTCGTCTTGGTTTGTCACAGTTACCATTTTTATAACCTTTCCTTTAAATTTAAATCTCTTTCCCTTAAATAATGATTTCTTAGATGGCAGGGTTCTTCTTATTTAAATCTCTCCAGAATGTGTAGAAAGGTGCTTTGCACTGGGTAGTCACTAATAAGTAACTATTCATGGGTTGACAAAAAAAAATTGTGACATGTATTTTAAGTTTTCATTAAAAACAATAAGGTTGTATCTGCAAGATTAAAGCGGGACTACTTGGATTGAAGATAACACACTTGTTTATTCACTATTCTATTTTTATTACCTGTTTCCAGGAGGAACAAACATTGCATACAGTCAATGTTTATGCTGCCAATCTGGACAACAGTAGGCTTGATAGCAATTATTCCATTATAACAAATACAAAAACGCATTTTAGAAAAGGAATAAGCTCTTATTACAATTACTGAGAATTGTATGGAAAAAACAGTGGGCTTGGACTCTGAACACTTGGACTTGAATCAAAGCTCTGTCACCTGTGGTGAATTTTGGCAAATTACTTTTTGTATTTTTCCTCACCCATAAAATTAAGCATCCCAACTTCTAAACAATGGACACTGCAGAAATACAAAGCATCATAAGAGACTACTACAAGCAACTCAATGCCAATAAAATGGACAACCTGGAAGAAACAAATTCTTAGAAAGGTTATAACCTTCCAAGACTGAACCAGGAAGAAATAGAAAATATGAACAGACGAATCACAAGTAATGAAATTGAAACTGTGATTAAAAATTTTCCAACAAAAGTCCAGGGCCAGATGGCCTCACAGGTGAATTCTATCAAACATTTAGAGAAGAGCTAACATCCATCCTTCTCAAAGTCTTCCAAAAAATTGCAGAGGAAGGAACACTCCCAAACTCATTCTATGAGGCCATCATCACCCTGATACCAAAACCAGGCAAAGATACCACAAAAAAAGAAAATTACAGACCATATCACTGATGAATATAGATGTAAAAATCCTCAACAAAATACTAGCAGACAGAATCCAACAACAAATTAAAAGGACCATACACCATGATCAAGTGGGATTTATCCCAGGGATGCAAAGATTCTTCAGTATATGCAAATCAATCAATGTGATACACCATATTAACTAATTGAAGAATAAAAACCATATGATCATCTCAATAGATGCAGAAAAAGCTTTTGACAAAATTCAACACTTATTTATGATAAAAACTCTCCAGAAAGTGGGCATAGAGGGAACCTACCTCAACATAATGAAGGCCATATATGACAAACCCACAGCAAACATCATTCTCAATGGTGAAAAACTGAAAGCATTTCCTCTAAGATCAGGAACAAGACAAGGATGTCCACTCTTGCCACTATTATTCAACATAGTTTTGGAAGTCCTAGCCATGGTAATCAGAGAAGAAAAAGAAATAAAGGGAATACTAATTGGAAAAGAAGAAGTAAAACTGTCACTGTGTGCAGATGACATGATACTATACATAGAGAATCCTAAAGATGCCACCAGAAAACTACTAGAGCTAATCAATGAATCTGGTAAAGTTGTAGGATACAAAATTAATGCACAGAAATCTCTTGCGTTCCTATACACTAACAATGAAAGATCAGAATTAAGGAAACAATCCCATTGCAACAAAAAGAATAAAATACCTAGGAATAAACCTACCTAAGGAGGTAAAAGACTTGTACTCAGAAAACTATAAGACACTGAGGAAAGAAATCAAAGATGACACAAACAAATGGAGAGATATACCATGTTCTTGGATTGGAAGAATCAATATTGTGAAAATGACTATTCTACCCAAAGCAATCTACAGATTCAATGCAATCCCTATCAAATTACCAATGGCATTTTTTACAGAGCTAGAACAAAAAAAATTTTTAAATTTGTATGGAGACACAAAAGACCCCGAATAGCCAAAGCAGTCTTGAGGGAAAAAAACGGAGCTGGAGCAATCAGACTCCCTGACTTCAGACTATACTACAAAGCTACAGTAATCAAGACAATATGGTACTGGCATGAAAACAGAAATATAGATCAATGGAACAGAATAGGAAGCCCAGAGATAAACCCACGCACCTATGGTTGACTACTCTGTGACAAAGGAGGCAAGGATATACGATGGAGAAAAGACAGTCTCTTCAATAAGTGGTGCTGGGAAAACTGGACAGCTACATGTAAAAGAATGAAATTAGAACACTCCCTAACACCATGCAGAAAAATAAACTCAAAATGAATTAGAGACCTAAATGTAAGACCAGACACTATAAAACTCTTAAATGAAAACACAGGAAGAACACTCTTTGACATAAATCACAGCAAGATCTCTTTTGATCCACCTCCTAGAGTAATGGAAATAAAAACAAAAATAAACAAGTGGGACCCAATGAAACTTAAAAGCTTTTGCAAAGCAAAGGAAACTATAAACAAGACGAAAAGACAACCCTCAGAATGGGAGAAAATATTTGCAAACAAATCAATGGACAAAGGATTAATCTCCAAAATATATAAACAGCTCATGCAGCTCAATATTAAAAAAACCAAACAACCCAATCCAAAAGTGGGCAGAAGACCTAAATAGACATTTCTCCAAAGAAGACATACAGATGGCCAAGAAGCACATGAAAAGCTGCTGAACATCACTAATTATTAGAGAAATGCAAATGAAAACTACAATGAGGTATCTATCACGTCACACCAGTTAGAATGGGCAGCATCAGAATATCTACAAACAACAAATGCTGGAGAGGGTGTAGAGAAAAGGGAACCGTCTTGCACTGTTGGTGGGAATGTAAATTGATACAGCCACTATGGAGGTTCCTTAAAAAACTAAAAATAGAATTACCATATGACCCAGCAATCCCACTACTGAGCATATACCCAGAGAAAACCTTAATTCAAAAAGACACATGCACCCCAATGTTCATTGCAGCACTATTTACAATAGCCAGGTCATGGGAGCAACCTGAGTGTCCATCGACAGACGAATGGATAAAGAAGATGTGGTACATATATACAGTGGAATATTACTCAGCAATAAAAAGGAATGAAATTGGGTCATTTGTAGACACGTGGATGGATTTAGAGACTGTCATACAGAGTGAAGTAAGTCAGAAAGAGAAAAACAAATATCATATATTAATGCGTATATATGGAACCTAGAAAAATGGTACAGATGAACCGGTTTGCAGGGCAGAAACTGAGACACAGATGTAGAGAACAAACATATGGACACCAAGGGGGAAAACAGCAGGGGATTGGGGTGGTGGTGTGATGAATTGGGTGATTGAGATTGACATATATACACCAATATGTATCAAATTGATAACTAATAAGAACCTGCTGTATAAAAAAAAATAAAATAAAATTCAAAAAAAAGAAAAAAAGAATCCCAACTTCTAGATGCAAACTATTACATTTAGAATGGGTAAACAACAAAGTCCTACTGTATACAGGGAACTATATGCAATCTCTTGGGATAAACCATGATGGAAAAGAATATTTAAAAAATAATGTATATATGTGTAAAATTGAGTCACTTTCCTGCACAGCAGAGACTGGCATAACATTGTAAATCAACTATACTTCAGTTAAAAAAAAAAAGAATCCCAACTTCATGAGATCATAGGGAGTAAATTTAAAAAGTGTATGCACCTACTGTAACATATAGTAGACACTCAATAATATATTTGCTCACTTTTTGCCTGTTCATTCATCCATTCATTCAAATACATCCACAGGGCAACGCAATAGAGATACGGTAAACCAGAGAAGCATTTCTCTTGCAAACTTTGTTATAAAAGTACTTTTTTGGACTCCCCTGGTGGTCCAATGGTTAAGACTCTGCGCTTCCACTGCAGGGGGCATGAGTTCCATCCCTGCTTGTGGAAGTGCAGCATGCCTCATGATTGTCATTAGGACAAACATATGCTCACTTCTTGGGGGTGGGTGATCATTTGCTATTTTTTTGCTGTAATATAAGCACACTATTCGGCCAAATAAATGTGCCTTGCAATTATGGGGAACACAGACACTATGGTTTTGTACATTTGTCTAATTGTATGAGGGCGTGTATGTACTGTACTTCTAGATCCAGCATTATCTTACCACACATTGTAGATAATTACTTGTTTAAAATCTCCGGTTCAATAATAAAGTCTATAATTCTGTATTCTAGAAGAAAGATAAGGTAGAAAGTGTACTTTAGACAGGGGGCTGCAGTCAGGATTCTCAGGTTCTATTTTTGGTTACTGTATTACTATTTCTACCAGACTTCTAATGAGACATATAACCTCAGTTTCTCTAAGCCTTATTATTATTTACCACATAGAACTGGTATAAGATCTACCTCTCAACAATGGTATAAGACTTAATTGTTATTTGTAACAAAATATGAAGTACACAGATGTTTTTAAAGAAATGCAAAGTATTCAATTAGCTTATTAGAATCTCTCTGCACATTTGCTAAAATTTTAAATTAAATTTATATTAAAATTAAAATTTCATTTTCTTACCTCCTACCTGGTAAAACACAGGAACAACTAAAGCATTAAAAAAAAACAAACCCCAAAAATGCTGCATTAAAAAAACTTTGTAAGCAAAATGACAAAAAGCAATTTCCATTTAGGTTTGGAAATGGTGTTTTAATTAAATCATACACGAACTTTTGGGGAGGTGACCACATCCCAGTTTGTCTGAGATTTCCCAGTTTTAGCACTGAAAATTCCACATCCCAGGAAATCCCCATTTTATGCCGACTGGGACAGTTGGTCACCCTAGTGCCCTGCCGTTACTAGAGGTTTTTTCATAGCTTACAGCACTATTATCTGCCCTTAGAAAAATTCCAGTGCTATTTTAATTTCTATTTATCTGAAAAGCACTCGCACATTTTCCCTGTTGGAATTTAGTTCATAACTATTTGGTGAGCATATAAATATTTATGGAGTTTTGCTCCATGAGTAGATATCTAATAAATATGTACTAATATTTTTGACCTTATTAGGACATGGGGAAAATGGGAGTACCTAATTACAAAACAATTATTCTTTTGGCACCAAGGAAATATTAACTTGCCTGTTCTTTTTCAAGGAACTTGTCCTGTTGTTGTTTACAGACTATTGTACTTCAACCCAGTAATCACCATAGCTGAGAAGGCAGTAACACAGGTAGTACCTTTAAGATCAAGTCACTTAAAAAAACATTGTATGTGGGTCATCCCTTAGCCAATTTGGGACCAGAGAGGACTTGTTATACTGGTTTTCTTTAATAGCACTATAAACTAACCTGATTCTAAGATAGTTTAAAAAAATATCAATGGAATAAGTGTTGCTGAAAATTTCATTATGATTGTTTACCCATGAATAGGAGACCCCAAAACTCAGAAGCACTATGATAATGACCAAAAAAGGAGTCATCAGATTATGGAAGAGCTTTCTAAGAAAAAAGCAGGACAATTTTCTTCCCTGGAAAACAGGATGACATAGGCCATGTACATACATGTATAATCAAAATAAAATCAATTAAAAGGTTATAAATCCAATTGGTTATTGTTCTTTTCCTGCAAGATGTAAGGTGACTTATGACACTTTTTAAAAGTTCTAATTTTGTGAACATATAACTATGTGCCAGGCACTGTGTCAAGTGCTTTAAATATATTATTCCATTTGCTCCTCACAAATAATCCTATGAGAATAGGAATTATAATCCTCCAAAGTGAAGTTCAGTAATTTGTTCAAAGTTATAGATAACAACTGGAGGGGCAGAGGTAAATTCTGCTCTGTTTCCTCCAGAGCCTAAGCTCTTAAATTTTAGCCTATGCTGCTTCTCAACATTGTTGACATAAACACTGGTGAAATTCTATATCTAGCCCTAACTTCTCTTGACCTTCAGTCTTGTATATTAGCCTATGGAACTGCCCTCTCAACATCTCTACCTCGATGTCTAACAAGCATATCAAATTTAACATATTTCAGTAAACAGCATCACCATTCACCCAGTTGCTCAAGCCCCCAATTTAAGAGGCATCCTTGATTCCTCCATCAACCCCACAGGCAAGCCATCAGCAAATCTGTTGGCTCTACTTTCAAATTATACATGAAACTGACCACTTCTCATCATCCCCACTGTCACAACCCTGGCCCAAGCCATTATCATAATTCACCTGGACTACTGAGACAGCCTCATAATTGGTCTCTGCTTTCATAGTCCATTCTCCACAAAGCACCCATAGTTATTAAAAAAATAAAACAACCCACAGATCATATGGTTGCATTCTTCTGCTTAAAATCCTTTAATGCTTCCCATTGTAATAATGTAAACTTCTTAAGATGCCCTACAAGGTCCTGCTGGCTCTCTGCCTTGATCTGCCCTCTCTGACTTTATCCCCTAACACTCTCTTTTTGCTCAGTATGCTTCAGTCACATTGGTCCTTATGATGTCAAATGTCTCTGTGATGTAAATTCACGTACTTTGAGAGGATTTGGAAGGGCAGGATTGGGGATTTGAAAAAACTGGCAAAGGTTTGAAAGTTGCCTAGAGTGGGAGAACAATTTAGAAAAATTTAACAGGATTGCTGGGTGGTGTTGAGGGTTCAGGTGTGGTAGGTGACTGGAATTTAATAACAGAATGCATGTGATTATGAACATTTCTGCAATAGTGGTCAGCTGCTCCAGTACCAAAGGGCAGGATGTGAATGGTAAGGTTCACTCAAGATAGGGGTAGATGAAAAGAAAGATGGGGCAAAGGAGTTTAGGGTGTTGACAAGCATTGCTGATTTTTTCTGTAGGTATATGATAGTGGGGATGAGAAGGGTTACTAGTGTCCTTAACTTGCCCCAGGTGTGGCAACAACCTAGAATCGCTAAATAGAATCAAAGGACCAAGACCTACCAGCATTGATGTTAAAAGCTTTAATTTGCAAATCCTAAGATTGTTTCAGGAGATCTGATTATTAAAAAATTTACAAAACGGACAAATTAGTAGAGGCTTATGCACATTATAAAGGAGTTTTTCACTTTTCAGAATCAGTTTCCAAAAGGAACCTGTAGGTTGAACGGTAAGGTTTATAAGTAAGTTAGGTATTCAGACTTTAACAAATTTCCAGTCTGGCCAGTCCTTCAGGTTATCCCAAGAGGGAGTTTTCTCATGCCACTTCTTCCTTCAGAACATTTCTCTGGTTTTCCCATCCCACTTACAAAGATTTAAGCCTACTGTTAGAATGTCATAAAATACTCTTACTGTCCTGGTCACTAACTTGCTTAATATTTTGCCATTTACCCTGCTTACAATTTAAGCTCCCCAAACTAAACTACTTTACACCTACTGTGCTATTGCTTTTGTTCTTTTCTCAGGCTAGACCATCTTCCCTACCTTCTCTGTTAAAACTCCTAGCCATTCATCAACACTCAGCTCACACAGCACATTTCCAGATAAGAGACAAGCACTATCTCTGCTTTATTTGGTGTCTGTAGATATTTCTACTATTGTCGGTATTGTGTTGTCTTACAATGCATTTTATATACAATGCAGTATATAATACATATTATACATACATATAATACATATTATAAAGTATTTTTATGATTGATATTTAAGGTCACCTAAGCGCTAAAATAGAGCAAGTGTTCTGTGGTCTTGGTCAAGTCTCTTTCCCTTTGAGTCTCAGGTATAAAATGGGTACTGTGGCTCCGTGAAGATGAGAAATATATATGTAAACCCCTTACACGGTGCTCATTTAAGGCAAGCCATGACTGTAACATTGTTTAGGGCCTTGAATAGGTGCTTGATAAGCTGAGTTCAGGAAACGCTTCTTTAAAATGACGTCACTATAGGCGACTTAAAAATCACAGCACGTCTGTACAGAATCAAATGAATTACTCAAAACGAGGTTCACCTGCTACACAGTTTAGACGATCTGCATAAAACAGAATTCACTGAGTAGCCCAGGCAACAGGAATATTAGCTGAACAGCCGAGGTTTTCCTGAAATTACTCCAGGGCGGGCGGGAAGGGTCTCCCCGGCCCGGTGGGAAGGCAACCTTCCCCCACGGATTGCGCGAGGGGCTGGATCCCCATGGCCTGCGTCAAAAACCACCACCTGGGTGGTCCAGGTGCTCCCCCCCAGCCATCCCCCTCGGTGACCAGGAGGCCACTGACTCCTCCAGTACACCGTCCGCTGGCGTCGGCCCAAAGAGCGACCGCAGCTGGAACCCAGCCGGCAATTCCCGCCGCGCCGCAGCGCGCCGCGCTCCCTGGGCCAGCCCAGGCCGTGGGGTCTCCCCGCACTCTACGCAGGGGCGGCGGGGCGGGGCGCGATTACGTCAAGAGCCGTGACGCGACGACGCAGCGCGGCGCGGTGACGCACGCCCCTTTGTTGGCTCAGTAGCAGTAGCAGCGGCCGTGGAGGTAACGCTGGGGACTGTTTTCCTTCGGAGGCCAGAGCGGAGCCGCGTCTGACTGAGGCGGGCGGCAAGCGGCCCCCTCGCTCCCTCCCTCCCTCCTCCGCGCCCTCCCCGCCGCCGCCAGCCGCCTACCGCCGCGCCCGGGGAGGAGCCGCGGCCCGCGGGGCCGGAGCCAGGCCTGCGTCCGGACATCAGCCGGAGCCGGAGCGAGAGCCGGGGCCTCGGCGTCCCCGCCCTCTCCCCGCCTCAGGGGCCAGCGTCCGCCGGGCCCCCGCGCGTCGCGCCATGGACTCGGACGAGGGCTACAACTACGAGTTCGACGAGGACGAAGAGTGCAGTGAGGAGGACAGCGGCGCCGAGGAGGAGGAGGACGAGGACGACGACGAGCCGGACGATGATAACCTGGATCTGGGCGAGGTGGAGCTGGTGGAGCCCGGGCTGGGCGTCGGCGGGGAGCGGGACGGACTGCTGTGCGGGGAGACGGGCGGCGGCGGCGGCAGCGCTCTGGGGCCGGGCGGTGGTGGCGGTGGTGGCGGCGGCGGCGGCGGGCCGGGGCACGAGCAGGAGGAGGATTACCGCTACGAGGTGCTCACGGCCGAGCAGATTCTGCAACACATGGTGGAATGTATCCGGGAGGTCAACGAGGTCATCCAGGTGAGGGTGGCCCCGGCGTGGGCTGGACCGGGACGGACCCGGGAGCAGATTCGGGTGGTCCGCGCGGCCCCGAGGGGCAGGCCTGGGCCTGGTGCGCAGCCCAGCCCGGTGCCTCCCGGCCCTGTCTTCTCCGCTGTCTCTGCTGGGGATAGAGCAGACATTCGCCGGGTGTGGGGAGGTGCGCTGGGGGCGGTGCTTTCCAGGTCCTGCTATGGCGGAGGCCTCCGGCCGCCTAAGACTTCTCTTACGGGCAATTCCTGCCCGTCCCTGGGCCGGGTGTCCTTCCTCTGGCCCTAAGAGCGCCTATAGGGGCGGGGCGTAGGTGGGGTGGAGGAGAGCTGGAAGAACTGGGCCCTTAAGACGGTTTCCCCGGCCTTCAGCCTCACTTGAGAACTTTTGGAAGGGGTTAGAGTAGGCCTGAGAGCTGCTTGGTGTACGGTTGCCCCAAGTGGGCACCAGTTAATAAAGAAATGGATCTGCTTGGCAGTCTTAAGTGCCTACTTAAAGGTGGGGGAAGGGAACTATTTCTCGGAAGAGGTGCTGATGGGCCTTCTTTTCTGATGGTGAGGCTTCTGCTTGCCTCTTTTTAAGTCGTTGCTGTTCTTTTGGGTCCTGACTACTACTTTTTTCAGTTGTAGCATACTTGAAGCTGTTGGAATAGTTGCTGCAGCTTGCACACCCAGCCTTGCAGCTAAAACCACAGCAAAACGCAGTGTTATTGTGTGATATTGGACAGGACTCTGCTGTGAGTTAGCAAGTGGAGACTTTTTGCTTCTGGGCTCCTTTTCTCTGATAATTTGTATTTCGTGGTCAGTAAGTTGGGCTCGGTTTAAGTTGATAACCACATCTCATTTAATCTTCTCGTGGGTCAGATTTTGCGTTTTTGAGCTTTAGGAAATCAAAGGTTTACATTTATTTGGAGAAAACAATTATGAGGGGTCAGGGGTATGACTGAAGAATAAAAATGGAGTCTTGATTCAGTGCAACTCTTAGAAAACACTAGTTACATGGAATGAAACTGTATATGTGAGCAGCAGGTTACTGTTGCCTTCTGGTATGTCATTTTTTTCCCCCTTAAAATTGGTTGGCCAATATACACTGGCAAATTAGCAGTATGTCACTGCCTACTTGTTGAGTTTAAATGATTAATAGATTTTTACAGTACTGTTTAGTAAGCGACACTTTCTTTTGGAAGTGGAACCATCTATTTAGGCCTATTTGAAGAGAGTGATTTGAATAATAGTAAAAAAAAATCTGAAAATCTAGTGCTATTACTAAAGAGTGGAAATCTCAAATTTTCTATAGACGATGTAGTTTGAGGAGGAAATTGAAGGGTTGTAGAAGAAAGATAAGTTTTACTGCTCTTTCTGATCCTAAAAATATGACAGTTGAGTTTTTCGGTCGCTAAATTGAGAAATTTTCTTTTTTTGAGGAAACTGAATTTACAGTGAAACCCTGAATTCTCTTTTCATTTATTTATGATATAAAGTATATAGTAAACCTGTATAAAATCTGATGTTTTCAAACTTTGTAGCTAGCTTATTGGCATTTTAATTAGCTTTAAAAATTAATGGATATTTATTATTTAACTTTTTAACTTATAGTCTGTTTCATGTAGGTAAATCTCATCCAGCTTTTTCAGCTCTTAGGTGTGTCCTTAATCACTGAGGCCGAACCTTACAAGTTCTTTATGTTGCTTCTGGAACAGAGATGTAGCTAATGCATGTGACATCATTTTTTCTTTGTTAGTTTAGGGGAAAAGGAATAAAAGTGGATGAACTGAACTAAGGAGACCTACAAAATACTAGGGATTTTTTTAGGTGTCCTACTTTAATCATGTTTTCATGCTGGATTTTTGATACAACTTTTTTTCCTGGTTTACTTCATGTTAAGCATGCCCTTAAGTAGGATTGCTGAAATAAGTATCTTTCCTTTGTTAAAAGTTCATATTTAGAAACATCAGTAAATCAAAGGATAGGATTTATCCCAGACCGTTTTTTCTCCAAATGGTATACACTAGGCAAATGGTACACTAAACTAGGCTTTGGTTATGTTATAGGTTATTTATGTTAATAGATTTAAACTTAAAAAGTTACACAGGTAACACATTACCTTGTAAGAAAAAACTGATGCTGTAAGGAGCCAAAAAAGACAAAAGAATTATTTTGCTTGCCACTGGGAGAGATACATCAGAATTTGAACTGTAGTAATTGTTCCAGACCTGTGGATACATTGTACATATTTTTTAAAAAATAACACAGTCAAACTTTGTGTTCTCTTTATGTTTTCAGTAGAAAAAAGCAGGTTACAAAAACAGGAGTGTCAATTTTCTCCTGTCAATAAGTAATTATTTTTCAAGCGCTTACACAATTACATATCTAAACTGATTTATTTAATCAATCTGTTATTATTGGTCTTCCTTTTTATTGTCCAGTTTCCATTTTTTATAAATATAAACCCCATTGGGACTATGCTTATAGATATATCTTTGAATGTTTTATTTTCTTAGGATAAACTGAATTGCTGAGTCAAAGAATTTGCTTATTTTCAACCATTTGATACATATTACCACATTGCTTTCAGAAAGGTTATCATTTTTTAAATTTGCTTTTTTATTTTTTTAAACTGATGAGGTTGAACTTTTAATGTGTTTATTGGGCACTGGTATTTCTTTCACAAATTGCCCTTTGCTTTTGCTCACTTTACCCCCTTTTGGGATGTTTATCTTTTATTGATTTATAAGTCCTGTTTATATTCATAGAGCCTTTAAGTTTTTCAATTAAAACTAACGTTGGTTTAATATGACAGTAAGTTTTAAGTAAGTTTAAAAACCATTGTTTTATTTAGTTCACATCAGGGAGCTTACTGTTAATCCTAGAAAATTTAAATCCCCTTCTTCCCAGTGCTACTTTTGAATCAGTTATGTTAGTGGATTTGAAAATAAATGTGCAGGAGAAAAAGATTGAATGTAAAAAGGATGCCAAGTTAATTTAATCTTTCCTGGGGGAATTTGATTCCTTTTTTGGGCAACAACAGATTAATACTGTTATTTGTAGGTACCTGTGGGTTAGTTATAGTCTTCAATCAAGTAAGTTAACACTTTTTCTTTTAGAAAGCTCTTGGTTTTCTGGCTTTCTGTAACTCTTGTTATAGTTTGTCTAATTTGTTCTTGTTTTATTAAAACTCTTTGTGGCTACTTAGCTTACCTTTTGAACTTTTAAGAAAAGATCAGGGATGTTCTTTAACGTATAGTAATGATAGAGAAGTGCTTAAAGCCCCTAATTTACCTAGCTACATTTACTTAACTAGTATTGTTCATATTAAAGTGGTTAATAATAATACAGTGGTTATCTAACGTAATTGCCTAAATGTCTAAGTAATTTATTAAACTAACACTACAGAACTCTGCAGTTGAGGGATGTTTAAACTTGCTCTTTTGTGTTTCCACAGCAATCTTTAGAAGATGTTGGTTGTACCTTGTGTCTGTGCTGGTCACTCTAGAGGACGTGGTTCTTGCCTAAGAAGCATATGGAGGTGGGGGAACATAGAGGTCCTTGGGCTCCATTCCCAAAGATTGTTATCCATTAGTCAGGTCTGAATTGGAGCCTAAGCATCTCTATATTTTTAGCCACTCTAGTGATAGTTCCGAACCACTGGAATAGTCATAGTTCATCCAGTGTCATGATTTTGACTCACTCAGGGAGAATGAGTAGAGTGAGAAGGTCAAGTAACCCTTAGGAATACCACGTTTAAAGGGTGTGCTGAGGAAGAGGCGCGTGGGACTGTTGGATGTGAGTGGTCAGAGAGGAGGCATAAAGAGAAGTGGGTGGGCATCTTCCTATTATTTATTATTCTAAATAACCTGTTTTAAAGACAACAGAAATATGTAATCTTTATGAGGGAAATTTTCTGTTGGCTGTTGATTTGAAATCTTTATTATTTCACCCATTTATTTAATTAAAACATTTAATTAAAGAGCTTCTAAGGTGAGGTTTCATGCATAAATTAGAGACAGTATAGTCCAGTGTATTGTGTAGTGGTACAGGAGTCAGTTCTAGCCACTGCTTTTCCTGACTGGCAAGTTAATTTACATCTCAGAACCTTCAGTTTTTGTTTTCCTTTGCCTGATTTTTTGGATCTGGGAAGTTAAAACAGGAGTGATGAACTAATAATGGATTGGTCTTTTTTACATTAATGCTTTGTTTTTCTAACATCCTTTAAAAACCTCAGTGGTTGGAGGTGCTCATTGTTTCCAAGAAATTGAATTCAAGTGGTTGTATCAAGATGAATTTAAATTGGTTAACTTTTAGGGTGGGGGAGAGGGGAAGTAGTGTGTGTGTATGTGTGTGTGTGTGTATTTTGAAGCTATTAAGGTGTTTGGTGTGGTTTATTCCTCTTGAACTTTTATCTTTTCCCAGCTGATCTCCTTGAGCTATAGGCTTTAAATTACATTAATTCTTTTTGAATCTCTTATGGCATTAGTCCTATGAATCAGAAACTGAGGGGGTGGGCTCTGGCAGAGTCTCTCTTTTTTTTTTATTTCCCTCGCGGTAGGCAGGCCTCTCGCTGTTGTGGCCTCTCCCATTGCGGAGCACAGGCTCCAGACGCGCAGGCTCAGTGGCCATGGCTCACGGGCCCATGCGCACCGCGGCATGTGGGATCTTCCCGGACTGGGGCACGAACCCGTGTTCCCTGAATCGGCAGGCGGACTCTCAACCACTGCGCCACTAGGGAAACCCTGGCAGTCTCTTTTAACAAGCATTCCAGGTGATGCTGATGCAAGCTAAAGTTTGAGAACCACTGGTCTAGTTGAAATTTAACAGCAGTGTTTCTCCATTGTAATGACTAGTGATAAATTACTAGAGAGTGGGTTAATGAGGGAAGGCAGATTGTTTAAGAAACTAATAAAAGGAAAATTTCAAGAGCCTGCACAACACTTACTAGGCTAATCATGGAGGGGATTTGTTATCATTACTGTAATCCTTCAGATTAGGGTGGTCTTTACTCAGTTATTGCAAACATGCAAGCCAAACTAGTGACATTTCACATTCTAGGTTGGAACACTTGGGTTTTCTTCCACCCTTCTTCACCCCCTGGGTTTTTGTTTTTGTTTTTTAAACAAAAATAGTTGAGAGAGTTTCTTTAGTTGATACATTGGAAGGGATGTAAGGTCTTGGATACTGTAAATGCAACTGCTCAATACTGTATAACATGTTGAAGAAAATATGAGACTTATTCTCAAGGAGTTCATGGTCTCTGAATTTAGACACTCAAAGCTATTAGGTCAGTGCTAAATGGATAGTAATAGGTGTTCATGGAAGAGAGATCTATGGGTGTTATCTGGAAGATGTCTAGGATTTAGATGGATAGAACAGACGGATAGGAAGCCCTTCTAAGAAATTGAAGTAAGAATGAGGAAAGTGTGTCCCGGTGATGGTGAAGTCAGCTCAGGTAAAACAGAGTTTGTTAGTTATGGGTGATACTGTTGTAGAAGCTGGGAGGTTTGATACTATGAACAAAGGTAGGCAGAAGTCACCCGGTTAGATTACTTTCGTCTGGATTTGACCTGTGGCAGCTGTATGTATTAATTATCTTTAGCCCTATATTTCTACCAAAACTTAGTGGCTTAAAAACAACAAACATTTATTATCTCACATTTTCTGTGGACCACGATTCTGGCTTCACCTTAGTTGGGTGCCTCGTCTCAGGGTCCCTTATAAGGCTGCAACCAACATATCAGCTAGATTGCAGTTATCAAGATTTGACTAGGGGAAGATCCCCTTCGAGGCTCACTCGTGTGGCTGTTGGGCAGGCCTCAGATTTTTCACTGGCTGTTTTTTGGCCAGTTCCTGACATGTGGGCTTCTCCAGAAAGTGGCCTACAACACAGTAGCTTCTTTCCCGTGGGGCGGGTGCCGGGAGGGGTGTGTGTGATAGAGAGCCCCCAAGATGGAAGCCACAGTCTTTTATAACTTCATCTCAGAAGTGACATCCCATCCCTTCGCCATATTCTACTTGTTTTGAGTGAGTAAGTCCAGCTCACACTCAAGAGGAAGGGATTACACGGAAGTAGGAAGACGAGGAGGTGGATCCTGGGGGCCATTTTACAGGCTACCTATCATGATATATATAATCTGGCTCAGTCAAGAGGTGAATGAGAACTACTGTATAATGTTTATCCAATCAATTTATATACAAATGGGAGGGTATTACATTAATTTGGATTTTTTAGTTTTGAATAACCATAAATTATTTGTGTTTGGCTTTGCAAAGTATTATATCTTTAAATGATAAACATTCCTAATTACCTTTCAATGGCTGAGATTGAAAGAATAATTTGCAGCTTCTTAGATTTGGCAGGAATCTGAGATTCTCCAGTCGTTTGTTTGTTTGTTTTTAACTTTAGCTACATAGTGGAATCACCTGGGAATTTTCATCACATTTTAAATTTTGAGATAATTGTAGAGTCACATGCAGGTGCAAGAAATAATGCAGAGAGATGCCGGATACCCTTTTTACTGATTTTTCTACAGTGGTAACATCTTGCAGATCTGTAGTATAATATAATCAGTATATTGACATCGATGCAGTCTACTCATTTTATTCAGATTTCTTTACTTGAGGATTTAAAAAAATGCTGGCACTCATAACCCAAGACTAAGCAAATGGGCCTCTGGGAGTTTGCACCAGGCATTGTCATTAAACAGAAGTTTTCCCTGGTTTATTTTAATGTACAACTAGGGTTGAAAGCCCCTGTTGTTGTACAGTGTCTCTAATAATCCTCTCTCTTTAACATTCCGGTCTGCTTAACTATGAGTAAATGACAGATATTTTGTGATGTAGCTCATTCTAAGTTTAACTCTTGATTTAGGGAAAAAAAAATGGAATTAGAATCTGTTTCCATTTTAACTTTGACCTGTTGTTCCTAGGGTGGCCCTTTGGATGAAGGTTTTTATTGTTGTTTTCTTAACAATTATTGTTTGGAAGCATGAAGGAAAAACTTTTCTTCTTGAAGTTAGTCAATCCCCTTTTTTTGTTCCTTTTATGACAGTGAACCAATATCTTTGAATATGTAGGTTGCCTACTTCTCTGTTTTTCCATTAGACACTTTTCATAGGTATAGAATCACAGGCCCATAACTTTGTTAAGATCTTTCTTTCTAAATAAATAAATAAATTTATTTATTTATTTAGGCTGCGTTGGGTCTTTGTTGCTGCGCTTGGGCTTTCTCTAGTTGGCGGCGAGCGGGGGCTACTCTTCCTTGCGGTGTGCGGGCTTCTCATTGTGGTGGCTTCTCTTGTTGCGAAGCATGGGCTCTAGGTGTGAGGTATTCAGTAGTTGTGGCACGCAGACTCAGTTGTTGTGGCTCGCAGGTTCTGGAGCGCGCCGGCTCAGTAATTGTGGCGCACGGGCTTAGTTGCTCTGCGACATGTGGGATCGTCCCGGACTAGGGCTTGAACCCGTGTCCCCTGCATTGGCAGGTGGATTCTTAACCACTGCACCACCTGGGAAGTCCCCTTTGCTAAGATCTTGACTATCTTGACACACTGTGTTACTATGTACCTTTACAAATAGCTTAATTATTCCCATTAAATGATGGGATAAATGGAAGAATGAGTAGTTAGGCTGACATTTGATGATCACTTACTAGGTGAGAGAATAATCTGTAATCCGAGGCTGCTTCTAACCTGGGATGACTGGATCCTTTGGAGTCCATGGAGATAGTAGTGGCAGTCCTTGCCTTATTTTATTTTCAGTGTTTAAAAAAGCCTACTGTATTTAAAACAAAGCAAATCGAAACTGCCCAAGCTAATTAAAATGCGGGCCAGTGTTAGACTTTCAATTCCAAAAGAATGGCACATTTTATAGAATCAGTAGATTTCTACAATCGTGTAATTTAAGTTTCTTCCTAAATTTTAGCTTCTTCCTAAATTTTTATTCACCCAGTGATAGGTAGTCATCTGGCTTGATCTTGAATAATATTTCTTGATGTATCTTGGTGCATAGTAGATACCCAGTTGGTATTTGAATTAAATTAATGGGTAGTTTGGTATCTTAGAGGCAGTTTTAAAAGGTCTTATTGAGCTAGCAGCTGCTCTGGCAGATTAACTTTCAGAGCCCTACTTTTTTTCATTTTTAAAAATGAGAATGCTAGTATTAAGGCCAAATACTGCATTGGGAGTTTTTTCGTGTAGTTTTTTTTCCTGTAATGTAAACTTGCTGAATAGCATTTTTCCTTTTTCCTATGTTCCATTTAGAAGAAGTGTCACAGTGACCTGACACTTAATACATTTTGGCAAAAACTACAGCAGATAATGAAGTATTAGGTAACATTTCCTTATTACTAAGACATTTGTTTAGACAATGCTAAGAATAGGTATAATCTCAGACACTTCTCTCCAGGCTTGCTTTGCTATCTCCTTTGAAACTGTCATACTTCTAATTCAAATATTAAATGATTTCAATTACTTGGTAATATATATCCTTTCTCAATCACAGTTGTACATTTTTTAGGGGTTAAGTATAAGCTAGAGACTGAAGTATTTTCTGATTCTCTTAGCAAGTGTTTATAAGTAAAAACCTCTAATATGGACACATTGAAACTTGTGACATTTTGGACAGATATTTCTCTGAAACCCATTTGAAACCCAAATTTATTGCCTTCTCTCCTTAAGGCTGTTCTTCTTCGATTGACTTGCTAGTTAACCATTCTTGGAATTTGAAAGTCATCATTGATTTTTCTTTTGCCCTGCATTTCCCATATCTAATTAGCCCTGATCAAGTTATCTCTGAAATTTATGTTATTCCTCTCCTTTTTACTAACTAAGCCTAATCTAAGGCGTTTTTTTTTTTTGTCTCCCCATGCGGCTTGTGGGACCTTAGTTCCCCAACCAGGGATTGAACCCCTGGGCCAAGGCATTGAAATCCAGGAGTCCTAACTACTGGACTACCAGGAAACTCCCTAGGGCCTCTTTTTATTTTGCCTTTTTGTCCCTGGGCTTCCAGTCTGTCTGTCATTACTACCAAATACAAATATACTAGTCATTTTCCTGCTTAAAAAAAAGAGAGACTTCATTGTCCTCCCTGCTGCCACACACATTTCCTATTATACATCTGGTCTAGATTCTTTAATATGGTGTTCATGGCTTCCCCATCTTGATTTCAGCTAATTTTTTCACTCTTCTGTTGTTCCCGATTCTCCCACAACCCCAACTGCACTACTTATAATTTCTTAATATGTAATACACATTTATGTTTTACTGTTTTTGCTCATGCTGGTCCCTCTTCTTGTGATACTCTTTCTCTTTTTAACTGCCTGATATAGTCCTACTCATACTCTGCTGAGATATGACGTATCTCTTACCAGGTCCCTCTTCTCTACCATCACTGCTTTCTTACCTGTGTTTGCATAGCACCTTGTAAGGATGTTTGGTGTGGCCTACATGAGGCTGTAATATAGGTATCCCAATACCTAAGTCACTAGCTAGCTATGAGGGTTTTGAGGGTGAGAGCTGAGTTTTCATCCATAGCATATGTCACACTAACAGTCTGTGACATAGTAGAAACTCAGTGAATACATACTGCAGTTTGTCCTTTTAGCAAATGCTTGCTTCTTTGGTTTCCTTATCTGTAAACCAAAGGGAGCCAGACATGATTTTCTTCTGGCACTAATAAATTATTTTATGATTTCTAGATAACACCACAGTAATAGTGTAAGAAGATGGCAAGAAAAAAGTGTTTAAATTCCGGGAGGGCAAGCTTTTTAAGGCCTCTGAATATATAGCAACTGTTTTAGATTAAACTTTATTATTTGCATATAGTTCCCTGGCACTTTATATGAACTGAGAGTTATGTTAAAACACCTGAATCCTTCTAATACAGTAGTTCTCAAAGTATGGCCCATAAGAGGAAAACTTTTTAAGACATTACTTGCCTTTTATAATGTGCTGGGATTTGTACTGATGGTGCAGAAGCAGTGGGTGGGTAAAACCACGGGAACCTTAGCACAGGTCAAATCAGTGGCACCAACTATACCAGTAGTCATTTTCTTTTTCACTGCCATACACTCAGTAAAATTGTCGGTTTCACTTATTGTCCTGGGTGAAGCAGTAAAAATTATTAGTGTTATATCTTATCCCTTAAGTACACACATTTTCTTAATAGCTTATATGGCAAAATTGGTGGTATGCCTAAAGCACTTCTGCATACTAAAGTACAGAGGTTGTCTTGAAGAAAAACATTTGTGCATTTGATTTGTGAGCTGAACAAGCTGCCTGTTTTTACTTGAAAAAATGGCTGGCAAACTGGTTATTCAGACAAATGTTTGTAAATGTTTCTTCAAAATGAATGAAATACACCTGTTATTTTAAGAAAAACTGCTTACAGTATTTGTTGCCAATGATAAAATATTTAGTTTTTAAGTGAAAATTAGAATTTTGGAAAACTTACATCTGCCATTGTGAGGCTGAGAGCTTCCTGATGAAATACTGTATAATATGTCAGCATTTAGAAGATCTGCTTAACATAATGAACCAGTATTTTCCAAATGACCAATTTTCCAGTGATACCAATTGTGATATTTCACAATCATGCATTGGTAAATGATCCATTCAGAGTTCAAGATTGGATTTTAATATAGCAAGAATAAGAAAAGTTCTCTGATATGGTTTCAGATTCTATTTTACAACTAGCCTTTAAGAAATGACCACTTTTTGAGTTTTGGTGTAATATCAAAAGGAATATCCGTACTTATCTGAAAAGGCTATAAAAGTTCTGCTTTTTCCAACTACATATCTTTGAGAGGCTACATTTTCTTTATTCTTTAAACAAAACAACATACTTAAGGATTGAATACAGAAGCAGATATGAGAATCTGTTTTCCGTTTAGCCAGATATTAAAGAGACTTTAAAATAGTGCATTTTTTTCACTTTTTTGTTTTAGAACATATTTTCATAAAAATTATTTTTGTATTAACATATAATGGGGTTTATTACTGTTACTTTTTGATGAATTAATACGTATTTTAAAAATTCTGTTTTGATATCTAACATCATAAATATTGATAGTTACAATTCGCATAAGCAAAACTCTTTGGCACCTTCAGTAATTTTTAAGATGAAGAGGGGTTCTGAGACCAAACAGGTTGAGAATCACTGCTCTGATATTCTGAAATATTTCTGAATCACTAAGGAAGCATAATATTGGCGTGCAAACAGGAGATATGACTAACCACGTTATATGAGTTTACTGTAAATTAGCAATGGGTTATATATGACAAGTTAGGAATTACTGCTGATTAGGAATTACTACTGATAATTCAGAAACATTTATATATAAGCTATGTTAGATGCTGTGGGGGATATTAACAGAAATATTAGAAATGTGAATCATGAGGTATTACTAGTTTGGGAAAGATGTTTGGAAATAGAATGAGATGCTTAATATTTCAAGGAGGAGCTCTCAGAGATACCACCTGACATATTCCATTTGTTAATCTGTTTATATTCTGACTTCTTATATTTCAATGAAAGCTGTATGAGAGCAGTGACTTTGTTTTATTCATTGCTGTAGTCGCAGTGCCCAGAACAGTACCTGACACATAGTAGGCTCTTAGTAAACATTTTTTGTGTAAATATTTTAATCTCACCCCCGTCC
This sequence comes from Aethalodelphis obliquidens, assembly GCF_003676395.1. Taxonomy (NCBI): domain Eukaryota; kingdom Metazoa; phylum Chordata; class Mammalia; order Artiodactyla; family Delphinidae; genus Aethalodelphis; species Aethalodelphis obliquidens. The sequence goes on from NW_020837970.1 coordinate 18,782,175, forward strand.
TTGAAGAATATTTTGCTATGTTTGTAATTTTAGGTTGGTAGTAGTTTTCTTTCAGCACTTTAAACATTGCATTGTTTCCTGGCTTCCATTGTTTGCAGTAGGAGGAAGCTAAGGAATCTTTAATCTGGATGTTTGTAATATTTTTTACTTTGTGTCTAGTTGTGGTTTTCTTTGTGTTTATCTTGCTTTGTGTTTTCAGATCCTTTTGAATCTGTGATGTCTTAAGAGTTTTGGAAATTCTCAGTTCTGCCTTTATCCCCTTTCCTTCTGAGAGTCCAGTTACACATACATTAGAGGTTTTGTTATTTTCCGTATGTGTCCAATGCTCTTTTGTGCATCTTACATCCTTTTTTCTCTGTGCTTCAGTTTGGATGATTTCCATTGATTTATCATCTGGGTCTCTAAATCTGTCTTCTCCTTTGTCTGATTTACTATTAAACACCCCTCAATTAATTATTAATTTCAGATACTATATTCTAGAGTTTCCATTTGATTCTTTTTTTATAGATGCTAATTTTCTGGTGATTTCTTCTTTTTCATCTCTTTTCCATCTTTTGTTCTATTTTCTCCAGCATATTAAGAGTTTATTCCTAAAAGTTTTGTCAGCTAACTCCAATATCTGAATTATCTGTTAGTCTTTTCATATTATCTTTATTTTCCTCCCAGTTTTCAGTCAGGTGTTCCTGTCAGTTGACATACTTTGATTGCATGCTGAACACTGTATATAAACTACTTAGAGATTCTGGATGATGATGGATTCCTCCAGAGAGGATTTTTATTTTTCCTTCTGCTTGACAGTGAGAGTGATGAATGGTTGCCTTAATTCAATAAGGCTGAGTTCTAGCCCTGTTCAGTTTCAGTTTATCTCTTATCTGCCATTGGCCTTTTAGAGTCTTCAACTAAGAACCTGGTGTTTTCCTCAGCAGTCCCTCCCCTAGTGGGTCCCAAACTTTAATCATTGCCCCTCTGCCTTTCAGAGGTTTTAGATTTTTAGTCTCGGCCCTGTGCAATCCCAGGATTCAGTAAATGCCCTGGGTGGAAGACCAAGTGTTCCTCCATTCATTGAGACATCCCTTCAAGTCTCAGTGTTAGTTTCCTTTTGTTGTTGTAATAAATTAACACAAAGTTAGTGACTTAAAACAGCAGAAATTCATTATTTTACAGTTGAGAAAGTCAAGTTCAAAGTGAGTCTCACTGGGCTAAAATCAAGGAGTTGGCAGGCTGTGTTCCTTCTCGAGGCTCTAGAGGAGAATCTGTTCCCTTGCCTTTTTCTCTTCTACAGGCTGCCTGCATTCCTTGAACTAGAATTCCAGCTAGAAAGTATGACATTTTAAAGATTGCAGTAAGGAATATCTTAGATTTGGGAAAATAACAGAATGGGGGAAAAAAAGATCAAATTTACTCATTTTTATGTAAGGGGAGACTCACAAACCATAGACAAAAGTGGTAATGATAGCTGATATTTAGAAAACATGCTAGGGTGTCTTCATGTGTATTCGTTACAAAATCCCAAGAAAATAGCATTATCTCCATTATATCGATAAGTAAATTGAAGTTAGGGAAGCTGAGAAATGGGTTTATCAGGGAAGCTCAGGAGTTTCTCTGTTAGAGACTGGTGGAGGTCATTGGAACTGGGTCTTTTTTTTTTTTAATTTATTTATTTTTGGCTGCATTGTGTCTTCGTTGCTGTGCAGGGGCTTTCTCGTTGCGGCGGGCTACTCTTCACTGCGGTGCGCGGGCTTCTCATCGCGGTGGCTTCTCTTGTTGCAGAGCACAGGCTCTAGGCACGTGGGCTCAGTAGTTGTGGCTTTGCAGGCTCAGTAGTTGTGGCGCACGGGCTTAGTTGCTCTGTGGCATGTGGCATCTTCCCAGGCCAGGGATCAAACCCTTGTCCCCTGCATCGGCAGGCGGATTCTTAACCACTGTGCCACTAGGAAAGTCCTGAAACTGGGGCTTTTTGACTTTTAAAATAGAAGTTTTTTCTGCTGTACCAAACTTTTTCAGATTTTAGTTGGACCTTTTGACTGAGCCAAATTCTCGTACTTAGGTTTTCTTTGTATTTGTATACTGAAAGCTTTACAGTCCTAAAAGAATCTTTCATTTTAGCTAATTGACTGATTTTAAATGAGTCTCTTGTATTAGTTATCTATTGCTACATAAAAAATTACCCTAACACTTAGTGGTTTAAAACAGCAAACATTTACTGTATTATAGTCTTGAGTGGTTTAGCTGGGTAATTCTGGGTCAGGGTCTCTGATGAGGTTGTAGTCATCCTGTCAGCAGAGGATGCATTTATCTGAAGGCTTGGTTTGTGCTGAAGAACTGCTTTCAGGATGTACAAAGATGAGTGGAGAACATTCCTTCCTGTCTAGGGTTCCTAGTCTAGGAAGGGCAGACATGTAAATAAATCCTTGATTATAAAGTCAATAACTCAGGACCTATCATGCCCACTTTTATCCACATGTAGCCTGATCTCAATTATATCCTGTTTCTTGACTTGCCCTGGCCTGGTTTTCATAGTTGAGTATCTTAGTGTACTGTCATTACCCAGAAATCCCACACCTACCAGTTTGTCTTTGAGGTGTTATTTTTACATCAGGTCAACCCTGACATGTTTCACGTTTGTTGTGGTTTGACCCCTCTTTGCTGCTTGGTTAAGGAAAGCCCTTCCTTGCAAAGAAGAGACTAGTTGGTGTTTAGGAAAGAAGGAAAGTAGTCCTTTGTGTGGATAAGTAGAGTCTTGTTAGAAGCTATTAGAAGTTATTGGAAGGGTCTCATTAGCAAAATCAGAAAAATTGAAAGAATGTGAAAAGGGTGATATTGATGGAAAATGGGGCCTTGTGAGTGTAGTGTGGTCGCCACAGATTTTTCAGGAAATGCTGAATGTCTCCTTTTTTTTCCTGAGTGGTCATCCTGTTCAGTTTATGACAGTGTCAGAAATGTTCATACTTGGTCTAAGTTTATGGCCTGAGAAAGTATACCAAATCTTTACCAATCATGATAAGCAGTAGGAATGGGACAGGAAATGGTGCTTATGAGGAACCTACTAAGCCTAGGGATTCTGAGCCTAGGACGTTCCAGTAACTAGGTTACCAGAGGATGCAGATTAGGAGAAAAGATTCTAAGCATGATAGATCAGACTTTTCATAATTTGACCTTTGGCTACCTTATCTGTCATTTCTTCACACTCATCTTGACATAGCAAAATAGTGATAGTCCCTGTGAAATTTTTCTTTGTGCCTTTGTAAGGCTTTTTCCTTTGTTTCAAATGCTTTTCGCCTGATAAACTCATTAATACTTTATGACTCACCTTAAACATCATTTCTTTGAATCTTTCCCTTTGAGTGGGTCTCAGGATTTTGTATAGACTCCTATTTAAAAAATAATCTCTATTATTCTCTTGCTAAATAGACTCTGAAAATCCTTGAAGGTAGGATCAGTGTATTAATTTTGGTATTCTCATTGGCCAGCACAGGTCTTGGACCATAGCTGATAAACATTGATTTGAAGAGTCAAAATTGAATATGAATGAGTTTTCTTATTGATTTTACTATTGATAAAAATAAGTCTTGGTACTATCCCTATGTTTTTAATTTGTGAATTGTTCACATTCCTCTTCTGTTGACTTCACTGAATTAACTCTTCTCTCTTTCTCTGATACATTTTCCATTTTTTGTTCTTAACCAGTTATTTAAGGGGATGTTAGTCATCACAACTCTTCTCTGAAGTAGATGGTATTTTTACTATTTTATAGATAAGGAAATGGAGACTTAGAGGAATTGAGTAACTTGCCTAGGCTTTC